>NC_065570.1:70985132-71290835 GCF_937616625.2 Mercurialis annua
TTATCTAGATAGGTTCTTGCTGATAGTAAATCCTGAACTATTCTGTTGATATGCAGAAATCTCCTCAGGATCACGAAGATAACAGCTCAAACATTTCTTCTTTAATCAACGGTGAATTTCATATGCTTTCCCAATTTTTTTTATTGAACAGCTTGTTTTCTAATAATGGAGCAGTCTTAAGTTTTATTCTGACCATTCAGATTTTAGCGAAGCTCCTGTCGATATAGAATTGAGTAAAGAAATGGATGCCTTAGGACTCCCAGTTTCCTTCCAGTCTAATAAGGAGGTAATGCAACATAAATCACATGTTATTGTCTATGTGTGCCCTTTAGCTTACTTCTGCAGCCAAATTGTTATGCTACTCGAATGTCTTCATCGCTACTATATGCTTATATTTTGCTTGTTTTTGAGTTGCTCTCACTAATTAGAACACTATGACTATCCAGTATAGTACATTTGAAGTGGATTTGACTTGTATCCTTTTTTCAGTGTAAGAACAGCAAAAATCATATAGTGATCATTGTCCTATTACCGATCTGCTACCCTTGCTTTTGTTGTTCTTTTTTTAGTTTTTATTATTTGTTACTTATGATTCGTACTATCTACCAGACGAGGAGTAAAATGAAGAAAAGGAAAGGAGGTCGTTCAAAGATTTCTCGTAGTTATAAAGAAGCAAAAGATGAAGCTGTAGATATTGATAAAGTGAGTGAGGTGGAGATTGTATCTCCTACTGCTTTGCATAATAACATAAGCCATTCTTTATCTTGCATGTCAATGCTGGGCCAAAGTGAATCATGTTATTATGATGGTGCAGTTGGTGTCAGCGGTTCCCGATGTCTCGATGGTGAAGAATCCACAAGTTCAGCTATTATATGTAGTTCTGTCTTTGATGAAGCCTCTCATGATCTGTCTAATATTGGCCAGGAACATGAGTTTGTAACGCTAGGTGATGTTGCATCTGATGATGAAAATAAAAAAGGAATTCTTTCAACCAATTTTGATGCTGCTCCTTCGCCACCATGCCACTTGGAAGATGCAAGTGTTAACAATGGTGAGAAAGAATTTGGTGGAAGCTTGGAGTCTGAGTGTGTTGAAAATTCTTCTATTGCTTACCATTATAAAGAAGCTAAAAGGTATTGCAGTGACGAGAGTGCAGAGCAGTTTAGGGCTTCTGAAATTGTTGCACTATCTCTGAACACAGAAGTGCTCAAGTGCGATAAGTTAGAAAGTAATGGCTACAATGATTATGTTGGAGATTGGAGGATGTACTGGGACACTTACTACATGAGAAATTACTTCTATAACATCCAAACTGGTACGTCCACATGGGAAGCACCTGACTGTATGAAACATCTTGAATACGATGGTGTTACTGATGGATCAAGTGATGTAATTGCTGAAGTTACTGAAAATGAGATTGGCCCCAACACTTCTTGTGATTTGCTAAATCATTTTGAGAGTTTCGAGAAACATTCCGATGATGATAAATTAGTAGATCGGCTGTCAGATGAGGTTTCAGTAGAAATAGGAGTCACTGCCAGTTGTACTTGGCCTGGAGTGGCTGTAGCTGAAAGAGATCAGTTTGAACTCCGAGACAACCTTAAGGGAATCAGTACAAGTTGCGAAGATGATGTCACATCATGCTTATTGGATGCACATGACATTGTTGGAAGGTAACTTTCCCTTTTTCACAACTATCTCGATGGGTGATGAAACAATCCATAACAAATAGATTAATGATATTCAAATCCATATCAGATTCTCTGTGCATGTAAGGAAATTAAATGCCCTTTAAATGGCCAGAACATTTAATTGCATAATGCTGTCTAATATTGAGCATGCCATTGAGTGCCACTGCTACCATCTGCTTGCCCAGTTCTAACACATAGATTTTTTTGCAGCTTGTCCAGTATGATATCTGAACGAGAAAATGATGATGACAACATGCAAATGGAAGTTGGCAATCTTGCAACTAATAAGTTAGATACCCAGCTTGACTCTCGCATAAGAAAACAGAAAAAGAAAGCAAGAAAAACACGAGCTCATATAAAATCATCAAGTGAAGGTTCTCTCTTTTTTACTTGAAATAGTTTTGTTTTTCTCTTTCTTCACTTTACATTTTGTGATTAACTATAATGGACTCTGCTTAGGACTGTTCAGTCTATACTCCTTTTTCGGGGTACCCACTTGGAGTAAATCGGCACATTAAATCTTTTGTCCAATTTTGCTCTTGGGGATTTTTTACAGATAAGAAATCTTTGAGTTTCAGCAGACCATGTTGCAGCACTGAATACAATTTTGAAATACACAATCCCTTAATTCATTACCAACCTAATAAAAAAAGATTGCTGGTTGATTAGCTTGAGGGATACAGGAATAGTTTAATTTCTGGTAGACTGTAAAGTGTTTTAACAACCAATAAAGAATTTCAAATGATAAAACGAAGGTGTTATGGCAGTTATGCTTGTCATTTTGGATTCATTTGGCTAGACTATGTAATGGAGTGATTTTTATTTAAATTAAGTGTTCTTTATTAAATTTCTCCTTCTCTGTTATTGGTTATTAAAAAAATTGGTTCTCTTTTAGTGAACTAATGGTGTGTTTCCAGATATTCAGTGTGAAGAAATATTTGAAGACTTTTCTCCCAATATTGGCAGATATTGGCGTCAAAGATATCTATTGTTTTCAAGATTTGATAACGGTATAAGAATGGACGAAGAAGGATGGTTTTCTGTAACTCCAGAGCCCATTGCCAGGCATCAAGCACTCCGTTGTACTAGTGACCTCATAATTGACTGTTTCACTGGAGTTGGTGGAAATGCTATTCAATTTGCACAATTGTGAGTAATTTCTCGGCGATATATTGAGAATTTTCATTCATTTTTCCAGCAGGCCCGATTTTGCATGCGCAAATATAATCTTTCCACCTTTCTGTGTATATCTTGATTTTTTGTTATCCAATATTTCAGGTGCAAACACGTTACTGCAATTGATGTTGATCCGAAGAAGATTGATTATGCATATCACAATGCTTCCATATACGGAGTTGATGACCAAATAGATTTTATAGTGGGCGACTTTTTTGTTTTGGCACCAAAGCTGAAGGTATTATAGCTACTTGTTGCGTTCTGATAAGTTCATGTTGCAACTTGAAAACTAAGAGCTGAAAAATGCTTTTACTCTTATTCTTCTTTCTAAATGCTTCCAACTATGGGTGTAATTCTAATTTGGAGATCTTTGTGATTTTATTTTCATTTATGTTGAAATACATGTTGTTTTACTTTTCTTCTGTCTTTTATGAGGCTATTTATTGTCATTATGATTTAAGGATGAGTCTGTTGCTCTGAAGGACATCATCTGTTGTCCACTCTACAATATCTATCTAGACTGTTGTGCGTCTTAGAATTGGGGTCATGTGCAACCCACACACTCATTTTAGGTTTCAATGAGAAGCATTCTTATTGGATGTTTATTTGCAGAACGGTTGTATTTATTATCTAATTTTTTTCTTTACACTTCTGTTGTACTTGCCATTTACTTCTTTACCCTAAGCTCTGTTCTAGTCTCACTCTATTTCCTTCATTTCCTCTGTTCAGGCTGACACCGTCTTCCTGTCACCTCCTTGGGGAGGACCTGATTATGCTAAAGTGGGGACTTACAACATTATGACAATGCTTAGGCCACGAGATGGGTATAGTTTCTTTCTCTTTATTTTCTTTTTCTTTATTTTCCCCCCTTTTGGGAAGGAAACGAAAAAGCTTAGCAGCTTATCATTTGTCTTATCATTAATTTTTTTTTCCTGGATGGTTTTCTGGTGTGAGCAGATATTCTCTTTTTAACACTGCAAAGAAAATTGCTCACAGAATTGTCATGTTTCTACCTAGAAATACTGATCTCAATCAATTGGCAGAATTGACTCTATCAGCTGATTGTCCATGGTCATTAGAGGTAACCTTTAAATTGAATTTAATCGTTTTTCTTTT
Source organism: Mercurialis annua (assembly GCF_937616625.2). Classification (NCBI taxonomy): domain Eukaryota; kingdom Viridiplantae; phylum Streptophyta; class Magnoliopsida; order Malpighiales; family Euphorbiaceae; genus Mercurialis; species Mercurialis annua. Next base: position 70,989,116 of record NC_065570.1, read on the forward strand.
TTGCTATAGCTGTTAGGTGTCACTAAATAATAAACGAATTTTATTTTATTATCATGAAATTGGTGACCTGATATTGAGATTCTTTTTAATTTATCTGTGTCTTAGTCTTTTAGTGCCACTTTCTGATCAGCAATTTTGACATAAATTTGTCAATCCAATTTGCTGCTATATCCTGCTTTTAGCTTGTATTGTTAGTCAAATTACTTCTGCATTTTATGGAGAATGGTCTACCTTTTATTTTTTGTTTTAAATAGGGTTGTTCATATTGTTTGAAGGGATTCTATGTTTCACCAACTTTGACTTCTGGTATAAGCATTTAACTAGCTGCACCTACCTGATGCGACACAACACAGCTCGAGATTTCTGTTTTTTCCTTTTGGGTTTGCTATGTGTAGCAGTCAATAAATTTTCTGATAAATCCTGTCAAATTATATTTTAGCTGTTGTTGCTATGGTCCCAGGTTGAGAAGAATTATTTGAACGGCAAGTTGAAGGCAATAACTGCTTACTTCAGTGACACAACAGTATAGGGCACTAAATTGCCTTGATCCACTTATACAGTGGGTGAAGAAACTGGTGTCTTTGTGGAGCTGTTCTTCTTATTCGATGTAAACATTGTAAGTTATATAAATTGGTGATCTTCTATATCCAGAAACTACATAGGAACGTGGCAAATCAATCCTTGTATAAAAATAATGTCTGTCTAGAACGCCATTAACCGATTAGCTTATCGCTTGGAGTGAAATTCACTCTGCATGGAGATGCCAGGTAAATTCTCATGTGCTGGAAGAATTTAAAAATACCTGGCAAGAAAGATTCCTGTGGGATGTAAAGTATAATTTTGTAGTGTGATTTTTGTGTCTTAATTCCTAGCCCTCACGAATGCTAAGGAGAACCGTTGTTACAACTGCCAGTGTCAAATATTTTTCAGTCATAGAGTGGTTGGATTTAGGCCGATAGGTCCGGTTGGTGTATCTAATAAGACTAGGACTGACTCAATTTGAGAGTGTCTAGAGTTTTGCTGATGGAAGACTTAGCTGGTGTCTTTTCTCGCTTGTGCGGAGGTTAGTTTAATCTTCTTAGTTAAGCCTAAGCCTACTTCTGGTAAACCAAAAAAAATCCAATCAAGTCAATTTAGGTCATTGATGTCCTGGTATAAAGCTGAATATGCAAGATAAATTTATTTGTGTCGTCAAAAGAAATCAGTTTTGATTAACATCTTAATTAAGTCGGTGTCTTGTGATGAAAGGATATGCCGAATTGGCACTGAAAAACATATGTACTGTAAGTATAAAATAAGTGACAATGTTAAATGACAAAATCAATCTCCCTTGGATTTACTTGAATGGATTTACTTGAATTAGAATTAGTACCTATGCTAAATCATTTAAAAATAGTTCTTTTACCATCTATAAGTTATAGTGAAAACAAGTGTTTCAAATTGTTTTTTACCTTTAAAAATTTCAAACAAAAAGAACACGTGTAAACCTTTTTTTCCTTTCCAATTTAAATAAATGCTACAATTGAGACTGAAGATTTGAAAATGTGCTGAATTGATGTGGCCGTAAAGAAAATAGTTGGAAAAATAAAATATTTTCCAATTAAAGCGCGAAAAGATAAGATTGAAAGGAAGGGATGTTAATTTTGTGTAGTCTTGACCTGAAAGAAACAATTCCCCAACAAAGTCACAAGTGGGTAAAGAGACATTGAAAATCATAAGCTGATGAGTCGGATAATTAAAAGCTGTGAATTTAGCAATGAGTCAGTTGCTGTTATGAAAGCATTCATGTGTCGTAATCAAAATCCAGGTGCTATGAAGAGCAAAGCATTCATCAAAATCTAGCATTTCTTGCATTTTGTATTGCAGGTGTCAATCGGTTTTCCTGATGCAACCTACGACTATCCACTCTTACCTTTCTACAACTGCTCCAACTTAGGAACTTTCTGCCACTGCAAAATTCATAAATAATTGCCAAAATAGTTATAGCTGAGACAAATCGAAAATGTCTAATATTAAAAAAAAATCAACGAAGGAACGTACTTATTGAAAATGGACTAAAATTGGTGGTTTTAAAAACATTTGTTAAATTGACTTCAGCCGGAAAGATTTGATATTTTCAAGACATTAACCCTTAAAACTTTGAATTCCGCTTCCGGAAAGTTTGTATATACGCATCCAAAATTTTCTGAAATTCATGAGAATTTTTTTGAGGCTTTTTAGTAAATGAGTAAGGCGTTCCTTTTCTATTATAAAACATGTGCTTTTATAAAAAATCTAAAGAGTAAATCATACTTTTTTAATTTTTGTTGTATTGGATTATTATAGTCTTATATTTTTATTATAATAATAAAATTTTATGATATAATTTTAATTATAATTATGAAATTCATAAATTCTAGTTATATTCAAATGATTTGTATTATTAATTATCGGAAATACACTGTAGCTTATTTTTATAAAGCATTTCTCTCACATTTCTATTTTTTTATCATTTATTTATTTTTGTCATTTCCAGTGTGTATTTTCATCATGTTGGTTTCCGCTTCCATTTCAGTGCATAGGTTATTATTGTTAGGACTGCAAGTATTAGCATATGTTTGACATTGGTAAAAATGTGGCCTGTCAAGCTGTTAACATTTCTTTTTCACGGGTCATCCATCCATCATTAGATGTTCTCCGGGTCTATTTATTATTAATACTGATAATGCCAATCAACTACCAAACCAGGTTATCAAACTTATTGGAATTGATAAAACTTTTTTTATTTATTATCTAAAATTATTTATGAAAATGAAATACTATATTTTATTTTGTTTTTACATCTTTTATCAAATTAAATACTTCACACTTACTATAAAAATTGTTCTCAAAGTTAGTAAATAGAAGAAATAAAAAAAAGTAATATAAATACAAAGATACTCCTAAATAAAATGAGACAATTAAAAAGGACATTGATTAAAATAATATAGAAAACGTATAATTTAGTACTTCTCTTTCTGTTTAATTTTGTTTATTTTTCATCTTTACACATACAAAAAATAATATTACAAATGCACCTTCGGTTATACTCTTCATTTCTATTTTGAAAATAAAATATAGTTAAATACAATAATTAATTCTATATCTTATTTTTTATATCATATGCATCAATAATAAATTTAGGAGATTTTTTTGGAATATTAAAAAAATGCAAAAAGACAAATAAAATAAGATGAAGGAATATAATTTAATGAACAAATTAATTTTTTTTATAATCGAAAAAAAATAGCGCTTGTAAAAAGAAACAAACTCACAATTTAACTGATTGCTGCTAAACACGTATACCAATTGGACTACAATTCATTGATCGAATAGATCAAAGTCATATGCCGATTTTTTTTTTGTAAGCCCATCCGGTTTTCAAGACTTCGCCCTGACTAATCCGGATCCAACCCGCGTCGTGCATCTGGCATGGTGGGTAAAACAACCAGTGGAATTTTTCTACATTCAGAAGACTCGAACCCGAGATTTTACTTAAACGATATCAAACCGATTACCACTTGAACCAAACCCCATTGGTTCATATGCTGAATTTAATGCCACTCACACTAGCATTTAATTGCACAAATGAGACTGGTGACTTTTCTAATAAGTTTCCTCAGATTAATTTTGTGGATTACTCAATTACTACTGTTAGGATCCAATCTAAATCTAAATATGAATTGCTTTGAAACTAATTCAGCCGAGTTTTAAATTTCATAATGACAACATACCATGCATTTTTGTATTTTGTCATTTCACTTAGCTTTAACATGATTAATATGATACTGATAAAAAAAACATGATTAATATGCTACATGTGAATGAACTACCAAATATAAATTGTCGGCATGCTAAACTGAATTATAAGGCGTTGAACCAATTAACCAGAAAAATAAAAAGAAAATATCAACCCGTTCTCCAATATAAAATACTGATAAACTTCCAATACAACCTAACGATAAATTATAATTCAATGTTTATATTTTTGTAAGTACTCTTTAGAAGGAGAAATTTTAAATGATAAATTTTATAAAATTCACGAATTTAAGCAAAGTTAATGGTTTAGCAGGATAAAAAGTTATAGAAATAATATAGATTCTGGAAACCTATCATTATCTATAATTTTTTGAGAAAATAACAAGAAAACAAGAAAAAAGGCTCCATATTTCATCAAATACAAAAAAATATATAGACTTTATATTTGTACCATTATTTTAACTTTAATGCCAATATTCTCTATTTGTTTTCATCCAACACCATCTTACTCTCAAGCTTACACGTGTCCCACCTTATTTCTTTAACTACCCCATCATGTTACCTTCTTCCTTTGTTATTTTTCCCTGTTTATATTACCAATTCTTTACTTTTTATTTCTAAAAAATAAATGGCTTTTTTATTTTAACTGAGCAACGACAATAATTACATTAGCTGCTTGTGGTTTGGTTTCTTCTTCGCAATCAGCCCTAGTTGTTGTTTTATTTTGCACCATGTTTTTAGGACAATCAATTAAACAATACATATTATGATGTACGTTTGGCCTCTAGTTTTATTTTTATTTAATTTTCATATTCTGCGGTGTATTAAATATTAAAAATTAAATATACATAAAATTATAATCTATTTAGCATATTTTTTAATTCATAATATTTAAATTTTATTAATTTTATCTTTTATATATAATCTCCACTAACGATTAAAATTTAATTAATCAGTGCTAATATAAATGTTATAACTGATATTAGAGGTGTGCATGGTTCGAGAGAATATAAGAATTGATAAATTTTTAGCAAACAAAAAATTAAACAGTGAAGATAAAAGAGTTTGTGCACATGAACACAACTGACAAAAGATAAAGAGTGCATCAAATGTTAAATAAATACAATGGTTTAAAAATTATTTTTGTATTAGAGTATATGAGACTATTTATCGCTGTCAACTGTTGAATTACTTGTGACAAAGAAACTTGAGCAATGGCTGGGGTTGTACAAATCAACTTTATTAATCATTTTACATTGACATTGATTTTTTTTCTTTTTCCACAATCTTTCTCTATTATGTTTTTAATAATTAATATATTCCTAAGCAGGAAAAGAAGAAAGATATCATATACATATCATAATCATAAAACAAGGCATTTGAAAAAATATATTTAAATAGATCATCATCAAATTTTATATAACAGATACATCTCCGATACATATATGATACATAGTTGATACATCTCCGATACCATTAAGTATATATTTGATACATATTCAATTTCCTTTCAAAAAAATACACACGAAGAATTTAATTTACGTAAAAAAATAAAGAAATAATTAAAACATACAAAAGGTATTTGAAAAATAATGTTTGATACATATCTGATACATATTTGATACATGTCTGATACATATGTAATATATCTTCGATACATAAGTTATACGTGATATTTATAAAAAAAAAATATTAAACATGATAGAGACATTTTTAAAATGTATTTAATATATACATCGTTGATACATAGTTTATACATAATATACATATTTTTTTACATATTTTTTTAATTTTATTACAAAATTTTAAATACATATTTGATATATCTTTCATACATAATTTATATATGATAAATACATTTTTACTGCTAATTATACACAATAGATACATTTTTAAATTTACTTAATAGATACATCGCAGATACATAATTTATACATGATAGATATATTTTTTAAATGTACTTAATAGATACATTGGTGATACATAATTTATACATGATAGATACATTTTTTAAATGTATTTAAATATATACATCGTTAATATATAATTTATATATAATATATGTATATATTTTTAATATACTTAATAAATACATCTATGATATATAATTTATACATAATATATATTACTTATACATCAGAACCGTGTTCGGCGTGTATCAATCATATATCTGTAATTCATAAAATTAATTATTTTAAAATTATATTATTTGTGCATTTTTATATTTATAAAATTTATATATTAATATTTTTAGAATTAAGATTAACACTGATATTTTACAATTTAAAATTTAAAATATAAAATTAAAATATAAAATTAAAATTTAAATAAATATGTTATAAAGAATTTTACAAGATTCAATTTCAGTGTTAAAATATATATGTAATACAAGTGTTTGATCAATTGAAAAAAGAAAAACAAATAACATCACATGTGTGACCCGCGTGTCACTTGGTACACTTGATGTCAGTGGCATCATGTTGATGTATTATGCACGCTGATGTCAGCACAATTGTATGAATGAAAACAAGGTGGTGGCCATGTAAACATTTAAGAGTTTTGGTAAAAAGTGAAAAGGAAGAGTCATTTTATGGTATTTTTGTGACTTTCTCTAATTTTTTTAGATGAAATTGATAAAATAATTTTATATATTTATAATTTTAATCGTGATTTGGCTCGTTAATTACTTTTAAAATATCTATAGCCTGACATGAATTGTTTACATAATTTTACTTGTGCAGTCCAAATAAATCGATAAACTTGACACCTTTAATTAAATTGAAATCTAAATATATTATTTCAACATGTCAAATTAATAATTCCAACGTTTAATTATTTTAAAGACAAATCTGTCGAAAAAAAGTCAAATCAATATCACAAAAAGAAAATCTTTAAAATTTCAAATTTAAATTAAAAAGTCTAAATTTATCATTTGAATATGTCTTCAATTATAGTAAACTTAATTTCAAGTAACTTATAAATTTTACACTTAATCTAAACAAAAAAAAGCATCAAATATATAAATTTAAAAGGCATAAATTTTATTAAATTAATAAACTTCAAAACTTATCATACAAATTATGCAACTTCAAGGAACAAAATCTTGTTAGAAATGGAAGCACAAGCTAGAGAAGGTTTCGAGTTTGACCTCTGAGCGCGGCACATTTTATGGGACACAGGCAGATTCTCTCGCCCATTTCTTGTGGCTGTTGTTCACCAAACATAAACAAATCAATTGGTAAGTTTGCCATGCCTTCATTATAAACATTGTCTAATAATAATTCATGATTTTGCCGTTTGGTAAAATGTTTCTTTCCAATTGACCATACTTTTGAACTTTGGGGTTAGTGTCTAATTGCAACATTAAGAAACTTAATTATTACACTAAAAATAGTGGTCATTGGAGTTTCTTTTACCTTAGTCGGTGTTGACTGTTAAGGTAGGTTTTGGTAATATTAAAAAGTTGCCTAAATAGAGGGAATCTTGTACTAGTGTAATGAAATTTAATTTCCATGTAATTGCCATTATCTCTTCACAATTAGATAGATGTCCCATAATTTATGGTACATTTAATGTGAGGAGTATACCTATATTTTCCTTTAACTAATTTAATAGTCTAAGTTCATGTTGTCATTACAACCCACCTGTTTAAGGTTCAATCGGGGTCCAATCAAAATTAAATCCGGATTATAAAAATATATCAAATACTATCTACAGTAAATTTTATACAATAATCACCAATTATCAAATGTATATTATATAAATAGAGAGATTCTTAGGTAGACTCAGTCCACCACGTCATCCGTGGATTAAGTCTATCACATAATGACACGTCATTAAAATGATGGCAATCTTGTAAATTTGTTTATTACTTATTTACACATTTGATATTACAAGAATGCCATCATTTTAATGACGTGTCATTATGTGATAGGCTTAGTATAAGGATAACGTGATGGACTGAGTCTACCTAAAAATTTCTCTATATAAATAAAAACTTAAACATATAATCTAAGTTAGTTAGATGGTCATATACGCAGTTAGTTTCCTTTTTTTAATAATGCACATTGCGTAGGTTTGTTGATTATCAAATCTAGCGATTTAAGCCGAACGTTTACAAACGTTACATAATAAATCCAAACGTTTCACCTTTTTAGTGATTGAAACCAAACGTTTACAAACGTTACGAAACAAATCCAAACGTTTCACCTTTTTAGCGATTTAAGCCAAACATTTACAAATGTTGAGAAACAAAACCAAACGTTTCACCTTTTTAACGATTTAAGCCAAACGTTTATAAATGTTACGAAACGTTTGGAGGATTATACCTATATTTTTAACTAATTTAAGTATTTCAGATCGAACCGTCAGTCCGGTTTTAATTTGAGTATTTGATCAATGACATAAGTTAAAGTTGTGAAGTGTATATTTGAAAATAAATAAATTGAAACACACCACAAAAAGTATCGTGATTATGGCTATGATGAAACAAAAAAATCGATCGCTCACATTGATCATAAAACTAAACGGTCGTCAAAATAATGCGGGAAAGCCACCACGGCCATAACTACGATTGAGATAGGGGGCCTGGCGTTACCACGGCCAAGACCACAAATGGTGATTTTTAATTTTTTTAACAGTTTGTTTGTAGTCTTATAAATACCAATTATAATTAAGATTTAAAAATTATTAAGTGTCAACCTGAAAAATAAAATATATATCAAGTTCATTTTTTATTTTTTATTTTAAATCTTTTATAGTGTTACGTGTATTTTACCCATGGGCATGCAAATGCTGAAGGAGGGTATATTCAATCTGAAATGATAAATATGCAGACTTTTTTGATCTTTTTTTTTTACTGAAAATGACGTTTATGATATTCAGCGTTAAATAGATAGGATAAATTGATCCTTTATTTGGTTTGATGTAACTCATTCTTTTAATTTATAAAAGTTGCATAATTTTGCCGAAGCTAGAAAGTTTTGATAAGTTAAAAGAATGTTATAATTCTGCTACACAATTTCAATTGATTAAAATTTAAGTAATTTAATTCAAAATTATATAACCTTACAGTTATATTTAAAATAAATAAACTGTAAATATTTATACTAAATTTAAAATTATATATTTAATTTAAATATGAGAAAAATCACAAACGTATAATCGAGCTCATAATTTAGTCAATTGGCGATTTTTTTGTTGAACTCATATACAAACTAGTTACGAACTCTTAACCGAGCTCGTATACGAGCCGTTTACAAACTACCAAAAGAATTCATATATAAAATATTTATGAATTTAAACGAGCCGAATTTAATTTCGATTTGATTAAATAAACACACATAAGATTAATTTTGAGCTCCACAAAAAAACACAAACTGAAGTTTTATGGAGTTGAATCGCTCGTGAGCAGGGTTGGTTTACAGCTCTAGACAAACCTCCGTTCCGTTGCACTATTTGTTTATCCCAGGTCAAAAATACCCTCCAACCCGTTTGCCTCCGGACATTTAGAAGTCAGAATCCATTCCAGCGTACTGATATAGAAGGGTGGTGCTGTCAATTTCAGAATTCCAGTCAAAATTCAAATTCAAGGTCACAGGGCCATATCACATTAAAGGATGCAAAATATCCACTCACTTTTTTACTTGATTAACCATTAAAACAAAAGCAAATAAACGCAATCATCATCATTATAACTAACAAAAACCACCTTAAAGTAACGCACGACTCATTAGGCCGATTTTTTTTTGTCCTTTTCACCTTTTATTCAAAAAATAAATAGTTTAAACAATTTATTTCAATTCTTTTTTTTTTTTAATTTTAATCACCGACCCGCCATATAAAGCTCATTTGCCATGGAAACAAGCAGCAGCGATAACAGAATCTCCATTGCCAGATAAGCCAAATCTCTCTCTGTTCACTTAGAAAATGTGAAGCAGTAGCAGTAGAAGGAGAAGGTGAAAAAAATAATATATATATAAATAGAAGAATTGAAAATGGCAGAGGTAGTGTATCATCATCGTCATCAAGAACGGAGGAGCTCGTCGAGATCGGATTACAGAGCAGGAGCAACGAGTCCTGACTCAGTGATTTTCACTGCTGAGTCTAATTTTAACAGTCTCTTCTCATCCGCTTCTGCTAGCGTCGAGCGCTGCTCTTTCGCTTCTGATGCTCACGATCGCGACTCTCTTGCCTCTGAAATTAACTCACTCGTACTTCATTCTTATTCCACAACTGCATCTCCATATAATGAATTTGTTTTTGTTTGTTTCTTGAGAAAATATTTTTGTCGGCGGCGCTAAGATTATTTCAATTTGATGCAGCATTTGGCTGGACACGAAGGAAATGAGCTTCTCCACGAAGCTTCGAGTGGTCCAGATCGAGATCCAGATCCAAACAGACGCATTTCTACTCCACACAGCAACACAAAGCAAGCTCATGCTCACTCTCGTCTCTTCAAAAAAGTTGAAAAAGCGAAAGGTCCAGCTATTTTGTTTCCTTTTCAAAAGACAAAAAGAAAAACTCAAATCATTGAAAACAAAAAATTTCAAAATCGCTCACTGTTCACTTTCTATTATTATTATGACTATGCAGTTCAACAAGAAGACGACAATAACAACAGCAGCAACAGCAGAGCTATTATAGAACTACTAGTAGAAGACGATACTCACCTTATAGATTCAGCAAGAAATTCTTTCTCTCTCGCTCTTAAAGGTAACAAAAATCACTGCATATACAGTTATTTATTTCAGAGTCCATTTTTTTTAGGCTGTACTGTAATTATTTTGCTGTAACATAGAGTGTCAGGAACGGAGATCTAGATCTGAAGCGGTTTCTAAGAAGTCTGATAGGCGACGACCTGCGTCGTTGGATCTGAACAATGTTATTGCTGCTGCATCCTCCCCGCGATTAAGTGCTGTGAAGAAGAGTGCAATTTCTTCTAGAAAGTCCGGCACGTTTCCTAGCCCTGGGACGCCTAATTATCGCCACGCTAGCGTTGGAATGCAGAAAGGTTGGAGTTCAGAGCGAGTGCCGTTGCATAATAACAGTATTAGGCGACAAGTAAATGCTAATATGTTACTTCCTTTTAATAATAACGGAAGGACATTGCCGTCCAAATGGGAGGACGCTGAGAGGTGGATTTTTAGTCCTGTTTCTGGAGATAGTGGAGTGAGAACGTCGGTTCAGCTGCCTCAGCGGAGACCTAAGTCTAAGAGTGGACCGCTTGGTCCTCCTGGATTTGCGTATTACTCTCTGTATTCTCCTGCTATGCCTGTGTTTGACGGGGCCGTTATGGGAAATTTCATGGCTGGTTCTCCCTTTTCAGCTGGTGTTATTGCTGCTGATGGATTGGGTGCTCGATCTAATGGTAATGGTTCGGCATTTCCTGGTCGGACCGACCCTTGTATGGCTCGTTCTGTTAGTGTGCACGGTTGCTCTGAGGTGGTGGCCGAGTCGTCATTGACTTCACAAGGTAAAAAGAAAAAGTTTGGTTGCAAACTTGCAGTCTGTAGTGTTTTAGTAAGAAAGTGATATGTTTCTGCTAGTGTCTCAAGTGTGAATGAATTCTTATAACAGCCTATTAATTTTTTTATTGGATTGAATTTGCGCAGATGAAAAGCTTCATGATCTTAAGGATGCATCCGCGGATTTATCATCTGTTTCGAGAAGGGACATGGCAACTCAAATGAGTCCCGAGGGTAGTGGCCATTCATCTCCAACCATGAGGCAGTCTTTCTCTGCATCCACTCACTCTGCCTTACCTATTGTGGAAGTGCAGAGTATACATTCTTCTAAATCTGCAGTCAGGGATGTGCAGGTGGATGAGAGGGTTACTGTCACTAGATGGTCTAAGAAACATAGCTCTCGTAATCGTGGGAAGAGCTCAGGAAATGTTGATGACTGGAGAAAGAAATCTGCTGATTCTCGCACTTCATGTTGGGATGTTTCAGAGGCTGCAAAGTCCCTTTCAAAGTAAGTGTTCTAGTGCATTTCTTTAATTTTCTTTGTTTTGATGGATCAGCTAATTAGATAATGTTGCAGCTACTCTTAAATTAGAAGTGCCCTGAACCATCAACAAAATTATAAGCATTTAATTCTCCTTTTGATTTAACATATATAGCAAGAATAAGAATAATATGTGCTTGTCTGAACCGAACTGAGATTTTCCAAGGAAGTCTAACATTGACGGATTGCTAATTTCCAGCTAAAGATTGCATGCTATAACATGACAAAAAATTGCAGTTGATGAAAATGCTGCCTTTTATGAACAATGATATTGTTTGTTCTGCAATCACAGCTGCTATGTATCACAAATGATGGATAATAAGCGAAGAGATAATATTGTTACTCAACTATTCTTTATCCATTATTTGTTTTTAAGCAGCCTCCTGGTTTTAGACCCTTTTTATTTCGCCAACTGAATTATTTTTTTCTAGTCCAGATGTTCAGAAACTCATGGACTTTTCATGCACATGGATTAGTGAAGGTGTCATTTTAACGACACTTTTGTTTTCTGCAGAGCCAAAAGAGAGGAAGCTAAAATCATTGCATGGGAGAATCTGCAGAAGGCAAAAGCTGAGGCAGCAATAAGGAAACTTGAGGTTCTTTTCTTTCTACTTGTCTTATACACCTTTTAACCATAGGATCTCCTCACTTAAAACAGATTAATTTTGGTACAGTCGAAATAAGATGGTATTATAGTCATAGTTTTAAATACTTCTTTTACTGTTAATTGTTAGTCTCACAGTGCTCAAGTCTAGTGCTAAAATTTTAGAAAGTGATAGCTTAAGTTAATAAAAGTTTATGCCATTATTGGTTGCTGAGTTATACCCATATCTGATAGCACATATTACAGAGCTTGGTATAGTTGTCAAATTTTAAAATTTTGGTTCAGACAAATCCGCAATTGTGTAGGAAGAGCTTTTCCGAGGAAGGAAACAACAAAGCATCCAGTTCTCGACAATGAATAGCAATATAAAGGGCAACTAGCAAGTTTTATGTTTTCCATATATGGTTCTATAGTACAAAAATAAAGAATGCTTAGAACTGTCTTAAGATGAATTTATGTGTTACTACTACTGGCAAGCATTCATATTTATAGCTCGGTATTTATAGAGGCTACGTCTTGAACTTTTCATTGACTTCAAATTTTTTTCAGATGAAGCTGGAAAAGAAGAGATCATCGTCCATGGATAAAATTATGAACAAGCTAAGATCAGCTCAGAAGAGAGCCCAAGAAATGAGGAGCTCAGTCTTACCCAACCAGGCACGCCAAGTATCAAGGACTCATCACAAGGCTATATCATTCGGTAGAACACGTCAGATGGGTTCCTTGAGTGGTTGCTTCACATGTCATGCTTTCTAGCGCCCTGTGTTGCCATATGTTGCTGTGTTTTAACTCGCTACCTGGTAACTTCTTCGTTTGATGTCTTCTATACCTTTTTGTCTGGTATTGCAGAAAGTAGTTTCCCACTAAGAGTGTTTAGAATCCGACGAGTTAATCTAGTTTAGATTTTTCAAAAAAGGTGCTAAATTAGAGTTCAATTGGCATATAAGTTGATGCACTGTTGCAGGAGCATGAAGGTCAAGCATTTCCATTAGGATTCAAAATGAGAAGTAAGCATCTTGGTTGCAATGTTCCTGGTATCTAAAAGATTTTAGCTATAAACCTTGTATGAATGTGTATGTATGTAAATGAACAATTATATTCTTCTCATTTTTAAATTCCATTATGTGGGCGATAATGATTTTTGAAATAAAATTAGAAATGGCATTCTATGTAGTCAATCAAGATTACCAAATTAAGTTGTTCTGAATTCTTGAGGGTCCAACCGAACTTGACTTTTTTTATACAATTGGAACCTAGTATATATTATCTATGTTTGGATCATAGAAATGAATTTATGCCTGTTTGGCCTGAACTTTGCTCGGTCTATATAAACTTTAAGTAAAATATAGAAGTTTAAATCTGCACGTACAATAGCAAAATTAATACGGATTTGAATATGGGCCAGATTTAATTGAAAAGTAAGTATTTAAGTCCGGCCTGGGCGGGATGGATACCCGACCCATTGATCAGGTAAACATGCCGCTGATATGTTTTTACTTTTTACAGTGAAGAAACAGTCATTCGACAGCAACTTTTTATTTTGATTGTTTGAGTGAATGATATAACTAAGAGCAACTTTTGATATTATAAAACAATATGATTGCTATGCCATTTGACTGAAGGAAAATAAAAGAAACCGAATCTTCAATCTAGTACATTTATGAAAACTCTGTAGGACTGAGGACATTTAGGATATAGAGAGTTTTTAATCTTGGTGGTGTTGTTGAGGTAAGGATCCTAATCGAGTAGAATTATTATAATCTTGAGGAGCATGAGCTGATAATCCTGGAAGTACCAATCCAATTAACCTATACACTTTCAAAAACCACCCTTCTCTGTAGTCCAAACCAACGCAGGGCATCATCAAACCCCTAATTAACTCCCAACAGGCATTTAAATTCTTAGGTATAACCCAAAACAAATTGAAGTAATTCTTGTTCGGCTCTTCCAACAAATCCTGCACTCCAAACGTAGTGGTCGCCATACATTATTATAGTCAAACATTATTGGTAATTTTTAATTTTCACCGGTTTTTCCGGTTCAACTAGTTAAATAAAAAATAAATATATTTATATGTATACTAGTTAGAATAAGCCTGTCTGTTTAAAAAATAGTCAAACTTTTATCTATTGTTTCAATTCTCACTAAGACTTTTAAAATCATAAAATTTATCCTATTTTTGATATATAAATATTAATTGTAGCCAACTACTTAATTTGAAGGCCTATTCATATTTTCTTTTTCAACTATAACTAAACATTTTATCAATATATTCTAATTTTGATAAGTATTTTTTTAATTGAAATTGAAAAATACTATCAAATTGGATAAACAACTACACTTGAAAGTAAAATTTAAACTAGCAAATGGATCACAATCTAACTATTAGAAAATCAAGAATTAGATACTTTTAACATTTTAATTCAAGAAAATTGAGAATTAGATCATCATAAAAGATGTGAGATGAGAGAAAGAAACTGACCTTGGCATGATAGAAGCTATCATAGTAGAGACATCGTCCAAAATGGTTATACAAGAGAGCCGAATCATCATAAGGCAATCTAGGCACCAAATCATTACAGTAAACATATCTCAAATATCTCACATCAAATTCCTTCAATTTTTCTTCCATAAACCTTCCAAATTTCCTATCGCCAACTCTCGGCTGCCCGAACGTGTAAACTCCTTCCATTCTATCAAGCAACCAACCCTCTTCATGCAGGGCCAAAATACCCACAAGCAAAATCGCCAACGCGCCACCTAAGCTATGCCCCGTCACTATAAACTTAGCATTTCCATTTTTGCTCAATATTTCCTTGAGCATTCTTCTGAATTCGTAGTATGCATATAAATTTGTTGGTGCGACGTCGTTTGGCCAGCCATCTTTTTGTAGGCCTAAGGCGTGCATGAAGCCACGGTGGATTTTGCCGACGCCTTGTAGCTCATACCAGGAGAGGTCAACGTCAGTGAGCCACGCATTTGCATCAAATGGTTCAGTGCCTCTGAATGCTATTACTATTAGGTTAGGGTCGGTTTTTTTGTCTTCAAGTATAAAAGCCTGTGTTGACGGTTTCTTCTGGTACTCTGCCAGGTTTACATATATTCAAATTAGTTAATGTTAACTAGATGAATTATTAATCGAATTGAAAGAGATGTTTTGAGAAAATAAAACACAAACTATAGTCTAGTGAGATTCGATTTGAAAATTTCATATTTGATTTCTTCTCTCTTGTAATAAAAAGAAAAATCCCATTGTCTCATAAAAGTAGAAAAATAAAAAAAATTCTCAAATTTTAGGTTAAGTATTTTAGTAGTGCCCTCGATTAGTATAATAAGCAGAGTTGGGCACAGTTTTTGTTTTTAAATTGGCAAAATAATTTTTTCTTTGTTTATAATTTTAATAATTTTATTTTTATAAAATTAGACAGTCCGATTCATCAATTTTATAAATTGGACTATTAGATCCAAATTTCAATTCAATTATATAGTTATGAAGTTTCTTTTAATTAATTGGACCAACCAAATAATTACACATAATCAATACATGTTGTATCTGACACGAATATATTTATTCAATTTACAAACTAATGGACCAAACTGCTCAATTTGTTTTAAGAATACATGTACAAATGATTATGAACAAAAAAATTAATCATTTTGCTTCTAGAAATTCATTTTGTCTTAATTAAATATAGAGAAACTCTTTTCTTTTTCCTAAAAATATAGAGAAACTCCAACAAGCAAACAAGTAATTTCTCTACTTTACTTTTGCCATGACAATATTTATAGATTCTAATTATATGTTTTGGCTTTGTAATTAAGCAAACAGCAAAATTCCCTTTTTCCATATTTTCTTTTTTCTCACATGTTCTCTGTCAAATGCACAAGCAGTCGTATCTTTAAGGCTTTGTCTTCGAGCTATGAGTATGTATTAAGAGAAGTGAGACAGATCCAACATTATAAAATAATATCTTGTGGTTTCATTTATCACTTTTAAAATACAATTGTGATTTACTTCTGTCAGACATATATAATTGAAGAATTCTATAAATCAAGCAAGGCCAGCAAAGATATTCTATGATTAGCATTACTTTATGTATATCCATATTTATTTATTTATTTATTTGTGCTTACCAATTAAGCTTCAAGAAGAGTGAAAGCTAACCAATGTTTTCACTTTCCTTTAGTAGGTATTCAAAATTAACTATATGGTAAAAGTGAAGATAAAAAAAAACTATATGGTAAAAGTTTCAAAAATAAAGGTTTAATGGTTGAAAAAAGCTAAAAAATTTCAACCTTTTTTTATATATTTATCTAAATTTATCCCAATTTAATAATTTTATTATAATTTTATCCATATTTGTTTCAATTAATTTAATTGTCTCAGTTTTCAGTTAAATTCTATATTAAGTCATTAGCTAGCTAATTCATTTTTTTCAAAATTGCAAAATTGAACTCTTAATCCAAAAAATTTAGAAATGATAACAAAATAAATGTTAAATTGTTTTTTCCTGTGGTAAAATTATAAAAAACAAGTTTGAAGCTAAAAATAAACGAATAAGGCAAATGTATATTTAATTAAGTTGAAAAATTTACACAATTAAATTTTTTGAAACAAATTAAATAAAATTACAATGAAATTATCAAATTAAGATAAGCTTGTAAATTTTAGTAGTCTTTGTAGTCCAAATCTAACTCTTAAACGCAAATTATCAAATTAGGGGGTGTTTGATAATCAAACTTATTATTTAAATTAATGTATTAAGTACTTAATTATTTTAAGCTGGTTTGATAACTCAAAAAGGTTCAACTTAACTCATTCAGTTAAGTCAAAAACCACTTAAAATAATAAGTCAAAAATTTTGACTTATTTTTTTTGCTGAAAATATTAAGTTATTAAATATTAGTTCTATCATTAAATAAACTTTACATTCTTATTATTTTCAATTATTATTTACGAATAAAAATATTTTATCTCACATTTTTTTAAATATCACAATGAGTGTATTATACTTAAATCAACACTTAAAATTGCAAGGTACTATATTTTTCATTATAAATATTTTATTTTCTATTTTTACTTTTTTTATATAGTTTATGTGTCATTTATTTAATATTTCCATTTTTTAATATTATTTGGACTTCTGTTTATAACACACAACCTTAATTATCAGATTTAAATGGTTTTTTAAATTTTTTAAAATTAATATTTTATTTTAAAAGCTAATTTTCAAATTAAAGTGGAACATCATTATAATCTTTAAAGACTAATTATCAACATATGAAACTAAAATTTATGATTTTTATTTATGATATATGTAATATTTATAATATTTTTTATATGCTTTTTATTTATATTTTAAAATTTTAAATAATATAAAATTTATATTTAGTAATTTATTTTTAAAATGGTTAATTTTTAAAGGTTTAATATATAAATATAATAATTTAAATAATATTCAGTAATTGCAGACTTGCAGTATCAAACAGACTTATTTAATTCAGCAATTAATTTTCAGTTTTATCACGCCACCTTAGTCTATGTATTTCAAATCTAACTCTTGGCGATGTTACTATAGGTTTTTTTATTTGTTGGTTAAATATTTATCCAACTATATTATTTTTATAAAACAGTACTTATTATTTCTCCATTGGTTACCTTTTCATAATCCATCTATTTTTAAACAATGGAAATTTATCCGATTAATTCAGGCTTATTATCTATATGGAAAATTATCAGTTAAGTGAGACATTAGGTATATATAACTTATCTTTATTTTTAATAAAAGTTGGATTTCTAAAATATAAGAAATGGAATGAGGGAAGTGTTGTATAAAAATAAATATAGTTGAATAAATAACCGTAAAAATGTTTAACCTCTTCATTCGTTTTTATTTTGGTTGCAAGGGAATGAGATGAACGCTTAATGGCATGAATATATAGAACCATGGACCTCTTACCACTAAACTACAACCTCATTACCCTTCCGTTGTTTAACAACCATAGTGGCTAGTATAATGTGCATTAACCTTAATTTTTAACCTCATTGGTTAGATATAGATTTCAATTTTGTAATGCTTTGATATATAACTATACACTAAACCATTAATTAGCTAGCCTATGGAGTATAATAATTAAGTTGACCTATGTCAACTATAAGCATTGGTAAAAAATGTAGAAGAAAATAATAAGGTTCTTGTTTCTTACCATTCCAGAAGTTGTAGAATCCCAAGAATTCCATCTGCATAAAAGAAATGAAATTAATTTCCACCACTGAACTGAAATAAGATCAAGTAAATCGATTTTACACTCATCAAAATAAAACGTTCAATTAACAAAACATTAAAGATAATTTATTAAACATAAAATATTCTATATATATGTTTAATAATTGAAACTTACACGCCAGTGATCTGTGACTACAGATTTAATGCAGGCTTCATTCTCATATGATAATTTAGAAGCCATCAAAGCCAAATGCGACTTATATTTTCTATTTCCAGGTTTAATATTTCCATCCATTTCTACTCTTTGATCCAAGTTCCCAATCAACGATCTAAAATTTACTGCTGATCTATCAATTCTCACCATATTTCCTGCATTTAAAACGACGCCGGATTTAGCAAAAACAAAACCCTGCATGTTCATGCGTCACTTCCTCATTACTATTTAAATCAATTAATTAATTTATTACCTCTCAAGAACTTGATCAAAAGCAAGAAAATCCCACCGTTGATCGCGACAAGATTTAGCCACGTCTCTAACGCGTGCCCTATTCGAGCTAAAGGATTTCTTATATACAGAAAGATTTTCTGAAAAATAATGGAGATGAAGATGAGCCATCGATCGCTAAAATTTCTGAATTTATGCTCCTCTGGGCATTCAACAAATCTTCGACTCTTTATATCAGAAGAAAATAAAAGGTATAAAAGATCGGAAAAACTTGCTTCCTCTGGATCAAGCAACAACCTGTCGTAACAGAAGTTTTCACCGTCGGAGCTAAAGGTCATGGTTTGATCGGAAGAAGCAAATAAAAAAATGATGGGTCTTAATTTTGTTAGCTGCTGTATGTTAAAGATCTGTTAGCTATATATTTTGAATAAAATATGACTGAACGTTGGCTTGCTGTCTTGGAGAAAGAATAATTTAGAAAATGGAGGGAATAGTTTCATTGTTTAATTAGAGGGTTAAATAATCAAGATTTTATTATAATCAGATCACGCGTTGAATATTAGATAAAGGGATAAATTAATTTAGACTAACGGAGTAGTAAAAGTTATGTAAATGAACCTTAATTTGTTCATTGTATGGACACGGCTATCTGTCCTTTTCCAAAAATTTAAAAAATGTTTAAGCATCATTAAATTCAACATTCTTATCCTTAATTATCACCGGCACCTTTAATGATGGTTAAGTTGGTAATCCTAAGATATAAAGGAAAAGGAAAAATTATTCAATGGAAGCGTTGCGACAGATTATTCGTGTAACAAACTAATTGTGTGTTAACTATGTAGAACTTTTAATGATTAAAAAATAAGTAGTAATTATATAAAAAAATTGCAAATACTTATTGATTTGTTGTAAATATGACATGAAACAACCAACACATGAAATAACCATCAAACTTTTTTATATGTTGGAGTGCGCATTGTTTAGTTTGATTCAATATATTATTCAATTTATTATTTTTGAAAGAAAATAAAAATCAAACTGAATTTAAGAGTAGCATTCGATTGGGTTTGGTTTTTAGCTAATTAGTAAAGTATAAAAAGAAACTTTCTCTAGAATTTTAAGATAAAAAAAATTAAATAATATTAAATTTAAAATTATGTTTAAAATAAATTGTAATATATCATACATTTTACCATTTAAATACATAATTTTTTTTGAGAAATTACATTGTACACATAGTGTACGGTTTTTCATTTTATTTATTTTCAAAATTAAAAATCAAGGCAAACCAGACATTTTCTTTTAAAAAATTATAATAAATAAATCAAACCAAATCTAATTTGATGCGGTATGGTTGTTGCAAACCATTACATGTATTTACTCTGAAACTCAATTGCTAAAACATGATTTTTTTTTTCTGAATTCAAAACATGAATCTCTAAGTTTCATGAATAGTTCTTTTGAACAGGTAATTTAACAAAACAGGGAAATTTTTTTTGAGACAACAAAATTGGGAAATTAAATTAATTGAACAATAAAATTTCTGTTTTAGCACATTTTAATACGTTTTATGTTGTGGTCTTTGACTCCAGGTCAGGCTTTTATAGTTTAGAGAAAAGTTTAATATCCCTGAACTTTTGACTTTTGCAGACATTTCTTTTTGATAATTTTTTAATTTAATTAGAAACTATAATTAGACATTTTAGAAGCCAACTAATCCAAATTCAAGCCTAGTAAAATTACATAGATAGTAAAAATATATTATTATTTTTAAGGTAGTTTTATATCTAGAATTCAATTTTAATATACGCTTAATCTAAATTCATTGGATCATTTCATTCAGCAATTATAGACTATGGACCTTTCATTATTTCATTTTTTTTATGAATATTTTATTTTCTTAACTTGAATTCTAGAATCAAGGTGCAAAATTTAAATGATTTTATATTAAACTGAAAATTATCATCAATCGAGTATTAAATATAAAATTTTCAATAAAATATTAGAAACTAAATATCAAAATTACACCAGAACGTTTCAATCAGGTTGATACATCCTTAGCAAGTTAGCATGACTCTTTATCCAAAATTCTCTTAAATTATGAGTCCTCAAAATAAAATGCCAATAGAAATCAAATTAACAAGAATTGTAAATTATTGTTTTGATCCTTGGACTTATTCCGGTTATACTTTTCATTAGGGCTGCATTCTGAGTTGCTTTCTTGGATTAATTGAAGCAGCCAATATGTACATCTAAGTCATTCTTAGGTTAGTTAATTAGATATTTGTTGGCTGATATCTAGATCTACTATACCGATTAATTCGGATCGAACCAGATAAGATCTCATAGGATGACAAAATTTTCTCAAAAGATTTTTATTTTTTTCCTTATTTTAAATTAAAAACCAAAAGAAAAGCGAGCTCTTCCCCACCGGATACAGGATGCTAAATGAATCTTCATAAGGTTTGGTGGGTCTTCCCAAATGTCATTGAAAATTCAATTGGTGCAATATAGGGATATTTATTAAAGAATGCAAAGACTAGTTAGCAAACAAGTTGCATTTTTAGAAGGCATAAAAGCACCTACTTTAATTTTTTTTTTCATTTATACCCTATATACTTTTTAATTAAGGTGGTTGGTTTTTAAGTAATTAAACCTTTTTAAAAGGAGGGTTAAATTGAACTTTGTAAATACGTAGCTGTTTTACTTTAGAAGTAGCAATCTCGTGTGCAGACTAATTCAATAGCTTGTCAGATCAAGATGAAGATAAACAATGAGTTGGCATTTTGGAATATTTAAAACTAGGCTTGGGGATTACTTATCAAACAAATAGAAGAAATTGAAAAATATGTAGTTAGTAATACGCATCTTGGGCTAGGAATTTGAAGTTTAGATCGAAAAGCATTTTTCTTAAAAAAGAATTCTTTTATTTGAGTTCTAAATATTGCTACCTTAGGAATTAGTAATACATATTTTCTTAACAATATAATATATTTTAAATAATCAACACATGTATTACACCAGAATATATTATTTCGGCGGTCTATGTTGACATTTTTCATTGAAAAATTATTAAATGTTTTTGACTTGCACGAATTAAAATTATAAATTGTGTTTAATACTGGTAAAGGTAACTAAAAATTTGTGTGGTTATTGTAAAATAATGTAAAGTTCATAATTTAAGTTACATTTAATCCTTGCTTTTGATATATTTTGCCCATCTTATTATGTTTAAATCAAGGCTTAATTTCATTTCTATTTGTTTCTTAGACTATCTATATATTCCCATTTGTAACTTTTTTTTTACTATTATGATCTTGCAATGCTAAAAAAATTTAATAATAAAAATAAAAATATTCTTAATTATTACTCCCATTTAAAAAAATTCTTAGTTATATATTTTATATTCCATTTAAGAAGTTTTATTGTGACTTTTTAGTATAATTTCTCTCTTTTATCCTTATTTTATTTCAATGGTCAAATATATTTTGTAAAGCATTTAATGATATTCATGCAGAATTCCAAATCACAAAATAAAAAGAAATAAATACTCTCTCTGTTCTAGATTTGTTCATGGGCCGGATTCGGACGAGCCCAACAGGTTTTTTAATTTTTTTTACAAGCTCAAGTCTGGCCCGAATCCGAATAAAGCTTTACATTTCCTACCCAAATTCGGCCCTAACACTATATTTTTACGGGTTCTATAGATCTACTCTAATTCAATAGAGTTGTAAACTTTTTTTTACCCAAAATTCTTGTACACTTTTAAAAATAACAATTTTAAAACTCAATTTTTATATTATGCCTCTATTTAAATTTCACTAGTAAAATAATTTTAAAATGGACCCTATATTTAATAAGGATATAATAAGAAATGTTTTAAAAAAAATTTAGAATAACAATTAGGCTAATTATCATCGATGACAGTCCAATTTAGATCCCTCTATCATCAAGCCTCCTGAACTAAATTTTGGCCCGCTAAATCTCCTAAACTTTACTTAATGATCAACTAAAGTCCTTTTGCCCCAAAACCGCCCAAAAAAATCGCTTTAAACCCCTTATTTTCTCAAAAATGCCCAAAATATCTCTAAAGTCAATAAAAAAAATCAAACTAACCCAGTCTAAATAAATCTTAAGTCACCAACCCAACCAAAGTAAATATAATCTATCCAACCAAATCATACTTAAATCATCAATCTACCCAATTAAATAAAACCACTCAACCGTCACTGTCATTGCCAAATTTTTATGGCCACTGCCGTCCATTGTCGATTTTTTTTTCTTCAAAATTTTAATAAATATATATCTATCAATTTTAAAATATTTAATAAATAATTATTTTTTAATTTTAATAATTTAATAAGTATTTTTTTAACATTTATTTAAATTGTGTGGGTCTGTTTACCGAAAAACAGGCCCATCGACAGTGTTGTCTGTCACTTTGTAGCAGACCCACCGGTGGTGGGTCTGTTCTTTGTAAAGGACCCACCGGCACTGCGTGGGTTTGTTACAAAGAACATGCCCATCGCCGGTGGGTCTGCTCAAAGTAACAAACCACCACATGTTCCAATTGTAAAAATGTTAATTCTCGAACGAATATTGGAACAAAAGAAAAACTAATTAAACACAACGATAATTTTTGTTTACAAGGAATTTTATATTGTAAAGGTTGACATATAATAATTACAGCTGCAATTAATTAATCCACTGCCCTAGCAGACTGTTTAACCTTGTCTTGAAGCTGTATAGATAAGGGAAAGGATCCTGATCTCATAGAATTATTATAATCCTGAAGACTATGAGCTGATAATCCTGGAATTACTAATCCGATTACCCTAAATAACTTCATTAACAGACATTCTTTATACTCTGCACCCTTCATATATGGCATTATAAAACTTCTAATTACCTCCCATAATGCAATCAAGTACTTCGGAACAGCCCATGACAAAGAGAAGTAGTTGTGATTTGGCTCTGCCTCCATAATCTAAAATCAAATTGGATAATGGGTTATACTAAGTGCCTAATTTAGAAACTTCTCCATGAAATTTAAATTGAAAATGAATTAATATATATACATATGACCATGATGAAATCTTTAAGTACTTGTCAAAAAAAAAAATCATTAAGTATATACTGAATAAAAAAATATGTCATTTTCGTCCATCAACTTTGTATTTTATATCAATTATATCCAGCAAATAATAAAAAGTATGATATATCTAATTGATAAAAATAAAGTACAATCCAATATCTTAAGATGTTTTTATGATATATTAGTCCATATTGGGAGAAAAAAATAATCTTTTTTTGATAATAACATAAAAATTTGACAAAAAGCACAAACATTTTGATAAATTGGATAGATGATATCTTATGTGTTTTCTTCAAATATGAACTTTTTTTTTCCATAAAAATTAGTTGAGGAATTAACATATACATTTTTCAATTAATTTTGACCCCTCATCTTTTTTAGTTATCGTTTGGATATAATTGACACAAATCATAAAATTGACGAACCCACTTGATACAATTTTGTATTCAATATATATTTAATAATTCCGTCATATATAAATTTAAATATATAAATTTATGTTGCCAATTGAAACTCTGGGAAATGTTGGACAAAAAAAACTTACCTCTCCCTCATAGTAACAATTGAAATGGAGGCATGGGCCAAAATGCTTGAAGTAGTGATTAGCATCATCATAAGGCAACATAGGAAACATGTCATTACAGTAAACATACCTCAAATATTTGACATTATACTTATTCATCTTATTTTTCATAAACTCCCCAAATTGTTTATCACCAACCCTCGGCTGTCCAAATGTGTAAACTCCTTCTAATTTCATCAGTAACCAGTCCTCATCATGAAACACTAAAACAAACACAAACAGTAACGCCAATGCGCCACCTAATCCATGCCCCGTAAGTATAAACTTAGCATCGTGGTTTTTGTGTAATGCTTCTCTCAACGAATATCTTATAGAATGGTATGCATATCTTTTATCTATGCCTCGTTCTATTTGTTCGGACCAGCCGTGTTTTGTTAGGCCGAGGGCTTTCATGAAGCCACGGTGGATCTTACCGATCCCTTCGAGCTCGTACCATGAAATGTCGAAATTTGTGCGCCAGCTATTCGCGTCGAATGGATTTGTGCCTCTGAATGAGACGACCACTAAGTTAGGATCTGAGGCTGATTCGCGTAACATGAAGCATGGCGTTGAGGGTTCGTCGAGATACTCTGGTGCATGTGATTGGTCCCTAAATTTATTACTTGATATACAAGCTATTCAATTTAAGAAAATCGCACAAAATAGAAAAGGGGGTTGCGTCTTACCATTGTAAAAATTGAAGAACCCCAAGAAATCCATCTATCAAGAATTAAAAAAAAAATCAAATAGAAATTAATTAGATTTTTTAAAAATTAATCATCTAACTTTAGTTTTGATCGATGCACTTACTTTCCAGGAATTTTTGACCACGTTTCTAATGAAGGCTTCATTCTCATAAGACAACTTTGTAGCCATGAAAGCCAAATAAGAAGTACTATAAGTTTCTTTTCCATGTTTGATGTTCTTCTGCAGCTCTACGCGATTGTCTAGATTTCCAACTATAGATGTGAATGTCGCGGATGATCGGTCCGGCCACACCAACTTTCCTGCAAAATTCTACTCTTTACTAACAGAAACATCATCACTAGTCTATGTGGGTTAAATGCCATTGTGGTACCTAAATGCTACGGTATATTTTAAATCGATACCTACACTTTAATTTATATCTTTTTTTATACTGTATCTGTAATCTTTATTTGAGGTGAATGTCTTTTAAAATATTCCAACAAAATTAAATTGATAATCTGCCACATCAACAGCCATGCTTTTGTTCAAAAAAGGATGAGATACTCTAGTATCAAACAAAAGTTGAAGATGAGGTACTAAAAAGATCCAAGTTAAAAATAAGGTACCAGTTCTAAATATGTGATAAAATATAGGTACCACTCAGGTGTTTAACCATGTAATGAAGAAAATCAAATGCTGCATTCATAATAAAGCAAGGGTACTTAAAACGTATCTAATTCTGCTAATTGGTGGGAAAAAAAAAAAGCGGAACGCACCTCTCAAAATGGTGAGAATCAGCATAGAAAAAGAACCGCCGTTGGCTGATAGAAGATTGAGCCACATTTCTAATGTGTCCCCTATTAGAGCCAGGGGCTCTCTGCATAAAATGAATATTTTTTGCATAATAAGTGAAACGTATTCGAGCCATTTGATCTCAGCAGCTCCCTTCTCTTGGGGCCTATTTTCTGAGATTGCATTTCCAAACAAAACACAGCTTTTAACTCCCAAAACATATGAACAGAGCAGTAAAACTATTCTGATATAACTAGTTTTCCCGGGCTCTAGCAACATTTCATTTTGACACAGAGAATGTTTCTTACGGTCCATGGTTTGTGAAATTTGAGTCAAAAATGAACGTAAAAAGTATATATACTTACTTAAAAAGATTTTCAACCTCTAATATTCCAGATTAATTTGATTGGTATATGATCAATTTAAGAATTAGAGGTTGCTGGATCAGAATTGTGGATTAATCATTGCATACCTTAAATAAGATATTTCATCTGAAGCACTTTTACATTGGAATTACTAAATCCACAAAATACTCATAGGACTATTCTCTAAATATTAACTACCATACAAAATCTAAGCCTGGAAAATTCATTTTCCTTTTTTTGGTATTTTCAAAACTTACATTTTAATTCAATTTACTCTAGTTTCTAAAAGTGGTATAATTAATGACAAAAACAAATAGAACTAATAGCTCATTTAATTATGGCCTAATGATCAAGTAAAACTAAACATTTGCCGGAAGTTTCCGTTCTATCCAAACCTTTAAAACGTCTCGATAATGTCCAAAATCGTATTATATCATTTTAAAAATGTCACAACCCAAAAAGGAGTGTCCTAATGTTGTTGTGTCGTTGATATGGACTTTCACATATTTACCATGTATGAAAACAATTTAAAACTTGGACAGAATTGAGATTTTTGTTAAATGTTTGACATTTTTAGATCATTATTTGCGTTTTTTATTTTATATTTTTCATACATGACAAAATAACACATCAACATCAGCACAATCCTTTTCAATTTGAGATTTTTTTTTTTAACAAAGGCTAAAATTTCCATTAATAATAACGAAAATTACATGAACGGTTTCTCAACCTACTGAGTCAACTATTCTAGAAAAGATGATGAGAGCTGTAAAAATACAGTCATCGACTAGGGCTAAACTAACCACCAAGGGTCACCCAAATTTGTAAACTAAAACTAGATCTAATAATAAAATCTCTGTGATACATCTGTTCTCTTGAAAATTAAAAACATCATCGATATTGACGCAAAACATACTTGTACTTGATGAAATCCGTTGTAAGATGCTGCCTATAATTGTTTCAGAGATCCAAGTCGTTTGCACCGCAAAAAACAATTTCATCTCTAAAGATGAAAAAAACTACTCTTAATTTCGATTAGATTAGATCTAATCTCAATTAAAAGACTATGGTAGAAAATAATTTCTAGATCTAGACCAAAATTGGCCAAGAAAGAAACTTTATTCGAAAACTAAAGATAAAAACTATGAAAAAACTAAATTTGAGAGATTGGTGAGGTGATTTTTGGCCAAAAATGGCCAAAAACCACCCCCAAATGAATAAGAAGAAGAAAACTTACTAGGGTTTGAGTTTGAGAGATTTTTTAAAAGAGAGAAACGGCTAGGGTTTACTTGGTTATTTGAGATATTTTTGAAATGATATAATATGATAATTTTTATTATCGGTACGTTTACATAATAAAAATTTCGCTAAATGTCTAGTTTTTTTTAGGTCAGTAGGCCTTCAATTGAAGAGTTTAAGAGGGTGAAGTGAAAATATTTTTCGTTTTAGATAACGGTAGTGGCACATGCCGTGGCTGGATTAAATGGCACACGGTCATAGAATGGATGACACACAACACGTAGCTGCCATGTAGGATACTTCAAATATGAAATTAGAGAGAAACTTTATGTTGAAACAAAAAGAAAGTTTAGTACCTAAACTTAATTAAACAAAATATATTTTAGTAATTAAATTTATGCGGTTGTGAAAGCGGGATTCGTAGAAAAACAACACGAAGTGGCGTAATGGCATTATAATTCTATCAAAACTGAAGGTGTGCGATTTTGGAAGATTTTTGAGTTTAAATTTATTGAAAACAAATCCACGATCAATAATATCAGTTTTGCTCATGATCTATGTCGCCTTTGGGCCAAAATTCATCGTTTGAACCTTCAAAATGGCATTTTAGCGAGTATGACAGTTTTTAAATGTTCTTATTTTATTTTCTATTATGTTTAATTTAAGATTTTCGTTTTACTTTATTATTTAAACAATCTTATGAATTGTTGGACGGTAATTGATGTTGTTTGGAGACATATTTTTTTATTTTCCAAATACCAATATTCAATCGAATGAACGACGTTTGTTGTCTAAATTCTAGTATTTAGCTTTGAATTAATAGAATTTTAAAGTTAATTATTGGTATTATTTTATTAATCAACAGCTCTTAATTATCATTGTGTTTATGGTGACTTCTGTTCATCCCAAAATATATGTAAAAATAGTTAAGGACATGTTTGGTTCAGCTGTTTCTTATAGCTGATGGCCGTTAGCTGTTGTTAATGGCTGTTGGCTGGTAGCTGATAGAAGTGTTTGGTGAGATTTAATTAGTTGTAACTGTTTATATATAAAATGACCATAAAGGGCATAATTTTTATTTTTATTTTTTATTTATTAAATTATGAATATATTATATCATATATTATTTAATAAAAATATTAATAATTTTTTTATAAAAAATAATATTTAGTTTAAACTTATTTAGAAATTTTTTTTTTGATAAAATTTTTAAAAAATTATTAAGTTATAGTTGTTTTAATATAAACAAAATAATTTTATATAATTTATAAATAATTTTATATATTAAAAAAACGATATATTATAATAGGGATAATTTTGTCTAAATAATTAAAAATATTGAAACAGCTATCAACTATTGGCAAAAATCTCCAAAATAGATCTTTTCAAACAACAGTTGTTAGAGGTTCAAAAAACTTTAAAAAAAAATTAAAACAAATATTTTGGTAGAGTTTTTAAAAAATAAAAATTAAAAACTCAATAAAAAAGTTGAACCAAACATCCCCTAACTGAGATGCAAAAACATGTCTTTCAATTTAAGTAATTTTTTTCATGCCGGTGGGAATTGATTTATTTGTTTTGGTGTTTAAAAACTGAAAATAAATTTAAATAATTGACATGAAAAGAAAGAAAAAGAGGATACACCCCACCTTTGAGAAGGGACAGGATTAGGAAAGAACAAAAGGGCAGACGATTAGATAGGCGAGTCATAATTCTTCTAGAGGATCAAAAATCTACAATGCAACCAACCCATCAAATGAGACATGCAAAATTAGGAGAAATTGAAGAATATTAATTGGCCAAAAACAAATTTCTCATAGATTAAAGGCTTAATTCCTTAAAAAACCCTCACCTTACACTTTTTCTTCGTTTATACCCTAACCTTATAAAAACACCATTTATACCCAATTTTGGGTTTTTATGTTTCATCTCTACCCAAAAGCATTAAATTGTACTTTTTTTATTTGGAAAAGAGTTTAAAACATACTTTTTTCTATTTTAAAATATACAAATAAATCCTTAA
The DNA here is from genome assembly GCF_937616625.2 of Mercurialis annua. Lineage (NCBI taxonomy): Eukaryota > Viridiplantae > Streptophyta > Magnoliopsida > Malpighiales > Euphorbiaceae > Mercurialis > Mercurialis annua. The sequence continues at coordinate 71,018,939 of NC_065570.1, forward strand.
ACTTAAAAAATAATCAAACACATCCAAATAATTAATTTTTTTTTAATTTGATAAAATAATAAAAAATTAAAAAAGAATATTATTATTTTTAATATTTTGTCGGAAATATTTTAAAAAAAAATTAAAAAAAAATTTCGAAAACTTAAAAACAATTATTATTATTTTTTAATTTTTTAAAAAAGATGGTATTTTTGTATTATTAATAATATTAATATCTAATTAGTATATAAGTTAAAAATGAAGGATTGTTTTAAATTTTTTTCAAATGAAAAGAGTACATTTTAATGCTTTTGGGTAGAGATGAAACATAAAAACTCAAAATTGGGTACAAATGGTGTTTTTACAAGGTCAGGGTATAAACGAAAAAAAAATGCAAGGTGGGGTTTTTTTAAGGAATTAAGCCTAGATTAAATTGTTTTGTCTTTCTTCTAAATCCATCCAACCAACAATTTTTTCAATATCTTCTTCATAATCATTCATTTTCTCCTTTTCTTTGTCTGCTGCATCTATTATTTTCTCAATTTTCTTTCACATTTTTATTGATTTCTAGGTATTAAATGTGTGTCTGAGTAATAACAGTGCAGTAAGTAAGGGTTGGAGTTAAAAGGTATATGCCCTTGATTTGTAGGACAAGGAAGCAACTCATACTTATACCAGAATATCCCTTAATATTTGGATGTTGGAACCTTTAGGGAACCTTCACATGGGTTTTCTGGTAGCTTAATTTACCTAATTATTATATATATCTTCTCTTTTTATTAAGGACAATAAATTTAATGATTATATTTAGGGGTCAAGATAAGTCGTGACATGAAAATGCTATTCATCTAACGCGAAAAAATAGCAGCTTATGATTAAAATTAAATATATTCATATTATAAACGGCTCAATCCATTTATGACACGTCCGATAGTTGACTTATATAACTCATAATCAAACTACTATATTAAATGGATTATATAAGTTGAATATATAATTTGTTTAATTTTTATGTTGTATTTGCGTTCACACAATTCATAAATAAGTTATGTTCGTGTAGTTTTATAAATAAACATACAAAAGGATGCACCAACTTATTTGAAATCCTGATCATTTTTAATATGTTAGGTTATGAAATTTGTTTTATATATATATCGATCTCTTTGACTGAATGTAATGGCCTAATGGGGTTGGATATTTGTAATGAAGAATAGATTCAGCTGGGTGTTGAAGAAACATGATTCTCAAGACATAAACACAGTTTGTTTGGATCCAACATCTGGAGGCAACACCATGTTCTGTCTCAAACCAATCCTATCCTTTCTCTTTTTCTTCAAAACCTAAAGCATATATTTTTCTCTCTTTTTTTTGTTAGTTTTTCATGTGCTATATCTAAAAAAATTTGCATTGGAGTAATACCACTTTTCCATTTAATTTCTATATCATAGGACCAGATTCGTTGTATGCACAAATATAATATTTCATATACCACACATTTATCTTAAACTCGATCATTAACTTTCGTCAATTAACTATGCTTTTTATATAAATTCTTGACGCTTGCCATGAAATTGAGGAGATGCGTTTATTAATGCTTACACTCTCAAACTAAGATGATCAGAAGGCTTCTGAGCCCGACCCAAGAGGTATAGGAACAGTTCCGGGCGTTACGAGCTCACAGACTTAAAAATGATATATACTCCAAGAGGTATAGGAGGAGTATATATCGAAAATAAAATTAAACAAAATTTTCGTTATCCGTTCTTCGTGCTTAAATATGACTTGAGAGGAAATATGAGTTTTAGAATTAAAAAAAAGGGCAAAAAGGTAAACGGTTTAAGGTGTTCCTTGAACAGTAACTCAGCAGTTTCGGTTTGTGAAACGTGTTACGTGGCCGCTCCTAGATGCAATAGCTCTAAAATAGAAGGAAAGGGCGGATGACATAGCATGCCACGTAAGTAAAAGACAAAAGCGTTGACTGAGTAGATTAAGTTTCACGTGCTTACATGCTGGCGGGACAAGGACGTCATCTTCGAATTGCCACGTTGGTAAAGTTAAAATAGAAAGAATTGGAAAAACAAAAAGCCCACCGCTTTGTCAGACCTTCACGTGGATTTCTCATGCTTCTTCCTTCTACTTCTAATAGCATATCTATCTTTTTCTAGATAATTTTCCTATCTTTTATTTTTAGTCTTAATCTATACTATATATAAAAGCACGGATGGGGGGGACAGGCAAATTTACCGAATGGTTCTTTTAAATTTCTTATTAAACAAAGGTTTTATAGTAATTAACTAATTAATTATTTAAATAATCATTAAAGTTATATTCTAATTAAAGTCCTACTTAGAATAGAATTGGATCATAATATAGATTTTTTTTATTCCTAATTATTCTCCTTCTTATCTAGCTTACTGTACAAACAACCTAATTTCACCTTGGCAGCTCCTCTTATTCCTTATTTTTTGCTTCTTTTACGTTTAAATTTTTATTCCTTTTCCTTTTCTTTACATTTGAATAAAATTAAATGGTACAAACAATTAAAGTTCAAATTGACAAATCATGTTGTTCCTATTTCTTTTTGCTCTTTTACGTTTTAATAACATAAAATTATATCTATAATTTTCTATAATTAATGTATAATATGATAATATACAAACTCTATATAATGTCATTCACTTTGCCAGTTCAAAAAATGCATAATAGTACTAATTAATTTTTAATAGTTCCCGCTAACAAACAACATTGAAAAGATTTATCTCTGATAAAAAAATAACTTTATATATAAATATTATTTTTGTCTATTTTGTACATAACTCTACAAAGATATAATAGCATATAGCTGCATCAATTTAAATAAATATCAGTATAAATTTATTAGATTATAGGCCAACGGTTTTAAAAAGTCAAACTTTTTTGATTTTTAGAAATATATTCAAATATTTTAAAAGTATCTCCGAATGGCTCTTTAAAATTATCAAAATCTTTATTTTTAAAGAGTTTGACAACAAACTAAAAATATAATAGACTCTTCATTCTCTAAATTTAGAGTAAAGAGTGAAAATGACTACTCTATTTTTTCAAGTATAAGATTTTAAATTCAGAAATTAGTTAGTTAGTTTTTCTTATATTAAAATATAACATTTTTTATTTGTATTAAAAATAAAAAAAAATATATTATTATAAATATAAAAATAATTTTTGTATTATTAATATTTTATTGTCATTTATAAAAATAAAATAAAATAAAAAGTGAATTTAGAGAGTATGAAATAAATATTAGAGAGTATATTGGAGTGAAATTAGAAATATCACTCTCTATTTTTAAGATACTTTTTATTTTATAAAAATACTTTTTAAAATAAAAAACACCATTCGATATACTCTAATTCATTGGATATCGATTCAATTTTTCAAAATCAATAAAATTGATTTATCTAAACCATGTGACATCCCAACAATTAATTTTTATTTCAATTTAAAAAAAATCACACATTCAATCATAATTGTAGGCATATTTAAATCAATTTTAGAAAAAATAAATAGATTTACAACAAATTTGTTATATTTTAATAAATTCACAAATTTTATAAGATTTGGATATATTTTTAAAAAATCAAAAAAGGTTTAATTTTTTTACACCATTATGCCTAGATTATATATATAAAAAGTTACCAACGAGCTGTAGCTCAAATGGTATAAGCGCTGGGCAGCAAATGTTAAAGTTCGTGGGTTCAAATCCTCCTACAGGCGCTCCCCTCCTCAATTATCAAAAAAAATATATAAAAAAGTTAGAGATATCATTCATTACTACTCCTCTCAATTCAATTGATTCTCATCTCACCACACAATATTTAAAGTATTTTAATAAATAAAATATAATATTATTTTTATACCGCTATTTTATATAAAATGTAATGTTTTCCTAAAAAGTTCTTTAGATACTATTTCAATATAATTATTTGTCCCTTAAACACATTTAATTAGTCTACTAATTAACTATTTTTTTTAAGTTTTTAATTTTAGAATTAAACAATTATTGATATGTTACATTACGAGCCACGTGCGTAGCACATAAGACAATACTAGTTATTTAAAAACCACTTATCTTAAACTTTTTTTTCGTTCATACCCTGACGTAGGAAAAATTCATTTATACCCTGACGTATGTATTTATATTTCACCTCTACCCTGAGACACTAAATTAACCTATTTTCATTAAAAAAAAATTTAAAATAGTTCTGCATTTTTAAACTAAACTAATTAGAGTTTAATTATAAATGAATTTTTCTCTAAATGAAAGACTATTTTCAACTTTTTTCTAAATGAAAAAAAAGTTAATTTAGTGTCTCGGGTAGAGGTGAAACATAAACACATAATTCAGGGTATAAATGAATTTTTTTCTAGGTCAAGGTATAGACGAAAAAAAAGTTCAAGGTGGGTGGTTTTTAAGTAATTAAGCCTTATTTTTATAATTTAATAATTATCAAATTTTAAAACGTTGTTATTTTGCTATCGTCTTATAAATTTAGTGATTTAATGGAATCCGATCAATTTATACTAAAATTTTAACAATATAAATATGACATGCTAAAACAATGTGAAGCGTCACGTATTTGTATGACTAACGTAAAAAAAAAGCATTAATTTTTTTTGATGAATAAAAAAAAGCATAAATTAACTACCATATGAATATAAATTGAACATATTTTACTGAAAATTTGTCATAATCACTAAAAGCATAGTATAATAATCAATTTATGATATTTTAAATTCAACAATTAAAGTATAAATAGAAAAAAAAATAAGATAACTCTCAAAATTCAATGTTCATCCTTTTTCTCCTTGCTTTTTTATGTGTTTGTCGATGCAAAGGCAATTAGAGTTTACCTAACATTTTGAGAGGTTTTTATATACAATATATCCAGTCATTAATTTCCATAAAAATTCTAATAATTAATTTCTAAATGACAAATAAAAATATAAGAATAGTATATAATATTTAAAGATAATATTTATTTTATATTTATATTCTTTTTTCATTAAAATATGTTAAATTTGATATAAAGACGTTTATTTACATGTTCCACCCTCTCTAATTTTCTCTTTGCAAATCTATATGACTATATGCAGGTTCTAGCTTAATCTTTCCGCTAAGCATGCATTTTATAGAATGACATCTTATTTACTACTAATATTTTATAAGTTCTGAATATATTTGTTTCATGATTTTAACTGAAATATCAGCTTACACTCTCAATTTAGACGTATTAGAAAAATTGGCTTCGTTGTCAAATTAATCAAAAATTTATTAGTTAATACAGTTACCTCCTAAAGTTGGTTTGAATATCATCTCATGAAATTAGACATTTATTATCAAATTGATAATAGTAAATACACTTCTAATAAATTTTAAAATTTGAATCATTTCTATATATGCTAATTGATCAAAATAAGCAAGTGGAGGGAGCATATTGATATTTTATAAAGTATAAATATCTATCTTGAAATTTAAATTTATGTTTTAAGAATTATTTAGAAGAAAAAATAACAAGACAAGTCCAGACATAGTAGTTACCAATTTTAAGAACACTTCAGTTTATGTGTACAGTAAGTCAGCCTCATTAAATATTTATGTAGAAACTGAATGCAACTAGTTGGTTAAATAAACATTGATTTCAGTATTGCAAAATGTGTAAATGATAACATCAGGCAAAATTATTATAATAATATATAAAACAATTAAAATTTTATTTTTTTTTCAAAATGAAAAAACAGTATAATTATACATTTGCAGTCAAAAAAACTACTATAACAAAAATAATATAGCAGATTAATTTATAATTGTTATAATTAATAAAACATAAGAATATCTGCACATTTATTTATAAAGTAATGCTATGATGATGACACTGAAAGTGAATTTATAGACATTAAAGGGATATATATATATAGTAATTAGATTATGAAAATATTAAAAAAATTATTATTTAAAGGCAATATATATTAACATACAAAGTTAAAATATAATATTTTACATTAAAAAACTTGATTAAAAAAACTATTTAATATATATATTTATATATATCCAATATTTTTAAATTTTTGTTTTCATAATTTTTTAAAATTTATTATTCGATATATAATTCCATGTACGGTTTATTTTTTATTTAATGAATTTTTTTATAGACAGAAGGTGTAAATATATCTCTCAATCACTGTTAAATAATATAATTATTTGTCATGTCATATTTTACGTGATCAACAATTTTTACATACAAATGGCAAAAGACATTTATATTTTTAAATTATTATTTTTTGGTATTTATTAATTTTTTTATTTAAAATGTTTGTGTATTCATGCACGTTTCACATTAAATGAGTGTATATTCCTTCTCGGTCCAAAAAGAACTAAAATTTTAATTAAAATGAATCAACCATAGAAATTAAAAAGACTAATTTGTAAAAAATCGAATAAATAAAATCTAAAAATAGAGCTTTGGCCTTCTAATAATAATTCCACATGTGGGCTTGCGGGCGGTCCACATCCCGAAATTTGACAATGATATTGAGTTTCGGCTCAGTAAAGTAAGTCCTCGTCAATAAAAAAAAAATTCCACACCACCAAAAAAGCTCGTAAATACGATGATCCAATTGCAAGCTTCGCATCCCGTAATGGAAAAGAGTCGCTGAATTTTATGGAGTAAATTGGATTAAACAAGTGCAACTCCATTGCCTGAAAATTAAGCATACAATTTGTAGTGTACCAACCAATTAGAGGAACCAAATTGTGTCTACCTGTAAAGAAACTATTTCTAGATTTTTCTTGGCAAACGTATACAAAGATAACTTGCACACTCTGTCAATCCACTATCATTTATTATTATCATTATTTTTCTTTTATTTTCTCACGGTCATATAGAGCCTTTTGCAAAGCATGAATATTATTTTTTCTTTCTTTATACATTATACTATATAATGTCTATATTTATACCAATAATGCATTGCGCTTTTTAAATTATAATAGAAAATAAATATCGTCAGATTCTTCATTTTCTGTTGTTAGAATTACGCGAATTTGATTGCCATGAAATCATCAAACAGGTGGCTCCTTCCAACCATTTTTAGCTCATTTACGTCATACAAACATTTCTTCAATAATTATACTAATACAAAAAGAACACATTATATAATATATATATAAAATAATTGACATTTCACATATTCACCTACAAACTTTGAACAGTTTGCTCTTTTCTGTTCGTCGATTTGTAATAATTATTCTCAGAAATTAATAACAAAACAAAGGTTATGAAAATTTAAAGTGAGAGAATGGGGCAATTTCATTATACCTTTTATACACACTCTCTTATCAAGCATCACCATAATGTTGAACATTTTGATGATGATGATGTTGATGATGAAAATAACTTCCGCTAGACATTGCAACAGGGAATCCAATTCCAGCCGATGAAGACGACGATGACGTGGACGATGTAGACGAGGGCCGATTACCTTGAGCTCTCTCTAACGACTGCACTTGTGTTTTCAAGAACTTAACGTAATGAATTGCTTCATCTAACATAGAAGCCGTGTCCATTTTTGTACCACCCGGAACCAGTCTTTGAAGTATTCGTATTCTTTCACTTATCCGCTCTCGTCGATGTCTCGCAGCTACACTCTGCGGATCTTTCGAAATCTTTACATTTCTACGCTTCGGTGGCTTTACTGATTCCGGGTCTATATGAATCGGTTGCATCGCCGCAATTCGGAATATCATCTCTCTCATTGCAGCCATCGAGTTCTTCTTCGGCGGAGCCGAAGAATAAGCATTCGCACCTGCAAATTCTTGAACTGCCGTGTTATTATTATGATAAGAAACATGAGACGGCAAAGAGAGAAACGACGGCGTGTTTGAGGAATCGATAAAATGTGGAGTATGAATATTATTGTTAGTTGCACCCGGAAAGTGATCTAAATCATGGGCAACATCGTTATAAGTAGCGAAGAAATCGGGGAGTTTGTCCATCATCATCATCGCCTCCATCTGATCTTCTGATGCAGAAGTGGATGATTTTAAGTGGTGAATTTCCATGGTTTTTGACCTACTTTTTAGAGTTAGAAAAACACAAGTATTTAAGTGTAAGTGGAGGATACAGAGGGATGGGGAAGATAAAAGAGAAGAGTGAGTGAACTAAGAGTTCTATCAGAATTTTGCAGTGAAAGAGGTAAGGTTATGCAGAGAAGAAAATGGAAGTGAAGTGATGAAAACTGAAAATTATTAAAAAAATAAAAAGAAATGATATCGGGAACAGACTATCATATATACCAGCAGTGGTGTGATATATATACATAAAGCAAGTGGCTAAATATTTTCATATTATAGTATTAATATGATATTACGGTATAAATATTTATATATTTTATTATTCATATTATATTACGGTATAAATGCGTTTTGAACAGTTCGTTTGCACTTTTGTTATCATAAAGGTAGTAAGCTTTTGTTTTTATTCGTATTTGGTGATGCATTTCTTTTCCTTTTACCATTTCTATCCAACAATTACTCAAACCTTAGGGATGAATTTGTTAGAAAAGTCATAATTGCCGGTCGATGAGAAATGTATATAATATGATCTGTGTACTGTGTTTGTGTATTATGTCTAGGGGGCTATGTATTTAAAACACCTGTGACACAATTAGAATTCAATGATTAGAGATTTTAGAGTAATTAGAGGTTTAGTTTAATAAATGTTTGTTGGGGATATGCCTGTATTTTAATCTTTATGTATCATTTGATTGACGTAACAATTAGAAATACTTGAAAGGTCATGAAGAAAAGGTAAATTCAAAATTATTTTATTAATCAATTGCGATGTGTCATATGTGGCTCGCTAAATTTTTATTTGAACTCGTGGCTCTACACAAAATATTACTTAAACTGTGTTTGATAAAATTAAAAATTACATACCGAATATAAATGATGTATTGATGTTTTTATTAAACATGTTTTAATAATAATTTTTTAAATTTTTAATATAAATATATATGTAAATGTAAATGTATATGGAAGTAAAGTCAATAAAATTAATTAAATATAAAAAGGTAAAAAAAGAGTACAAAAATATTTATTAGTACTTTATTATTATATTAAATTTATAAAAAAAAGGTTAAAGAAATAATTAAACAAGTATTTTAATAATAAATTAAGTCAAGATATTTAACTTAATATCTTAAGTGACCGTTGAATTAATTAAACAAATAAAGTTGAACTTATATGTTATCAAGGACTTTTTAATAAAATAAGTGTTGAAAAAATTAATTAAAATAAAAAAAATAGGCATCCAAGCACCATCTTAGAGTACAGGTAGGTGGATGATGCATAAGAGCATTTCCAATGGTGTTTTTTATAATAAAAAGAATCTTTTTTTAAATAAAGAGTATTTTAAATTTAAAAATTAATTTTTTTAATTTTATTCTAATAGACACTCTAATTTTAACTCTTTATTTTACCTTTTTCTAATAAATATTAATTAAATAATTTTTGTATTTTTTATATTAAATTAGTAAAAATTATATATATTAAAAGAATATATAGTTTATTTAATTTAAAAATTAAATATAGTTGATGAAATATGAAATAGATAGCGAAAATTGGCTCTTCACATGTAGAGAGTCAAACTCACTTTCTTCTCTAAATATACATAATAGCTAGTTCATTATATTTGTATTTTATTGTTGTATTCTTTAATTTAAAGAGTTTAATGTTTTTTAAAAGTCGATTGGGATGTTCTAAACTCAAGAAATTGATTGATTTACTGTTATGAAATGGGTCTAGATAAAAATATCATTTAACTATTATAGTAAATAAAAAATAATTATGATAAAATTGAATGAAGAAAATTATATTTTATAGAATAAATTAAGATAACGATTATGGCATACAGTCGACCCTCTGATAATTAATATACATGGTGGACTGAAAATTTATTAATTATTAGAATTATTAATTTATAAAATACTTTATAAGACGTAATATTCAAATTGGTTCCCTAAATTTTTATTAATTATTAAAATTATTAATTTATAGAATATTAATTATTAGAGGGTTTACTGTACTATCAATTTCTAAACACACCCAAAAATTGGTAAGTACATTGGAAATCAAAACTGTTTATTTGATTTAAATGTAAACACACTTGAGCGTGAAAAATTCAAACATCAACTATTCCAACAAAAACTATAAGTATATTGAGATTATCAGTTAAAAACTATTTTAATTTTTAAAAGAAGTAATTAAAAGCAATTTATCTTGTTGTGACCAGAATTATTATTCCGCTTTTTTTTGGATCGAGTCATATAGGATCCGTCAAAATAACAAAATTCTCCCAATTGTTTTTAAACTGCTTCATATTCAAGACTAGCATCTAAACCCTATTATTAAGAAGAAAAAAGTTCTTAATACTCCATCACAGTCTCTAGCTGGTTCTCTTTTTAAATATTGACTGCATTAGAAGAAAAAAAACTACTCAACGTCAAAAAAATCATTTACCAGAAAAGGAAAGTAAAATAACTACTAATAAAAGTAAAACATTGAGATTAATTATGTAAAATTAGAAAGAAATGGACCCACCATATGAAGGGTTCAGATCTACCAACTGTTTTCAGGGACTGCCATAAGTGTTTTAGATGGTGCATGAATTATTATATTTCTGTGTATATAACTCTAACTTTGCCTTAAAATTCACTTTTTTTTTCTTACAAAAAGAAAAAAAAACTTAAAACCCCACTCACATGACAGGTGTCAGAAATCTCACCAGACCACCTTAAATGAAGATGCTTTTCTTAATAATCGACGGTGAAAATTCCGGTGCCGTTGGATTTATTGATTAATCACACGTGGCGATAAGCCAATGGTAGGACCAAATAATTTCCTTCCATTTTTTAATAAATTTTAAAACTCTTTATTATCTTGATGTCTTAAAATTAACCTCTTCTTCTCACAGAAACGGAACGCATTTCGAGAAGGATCAGGTTCTGATGGTACTGCTACAAAAATAAAAAAACCTGCTTCATGTGCTGGAATAGAATTGCTTAACAATGTCTAAATTGTAATCTTATACTAGTATTAATAAACTAAAAGAACAGAGAGTTGATTTTTAGTTAATTATGCGAACATAAAATATATGTACAATTTGACATATAAAATCAAAAATAAATTGTCATATACTCCTGATATCATTAAAATGATAATTCAACAATTATAAATTAAAACAAATTCAAATATTACTATCAATTTAAAATAAATGCAAAATACAGCACCGAAAGAAATTATCCTCAATTTTAGCTCGTCAACTTTGATTCACATCTTTAAAAAAACTTTACTTTGTTGATGTCCTGTTGCTTTCCCTATCTTTATCTTGTAGTAGTTGTAATCTATTGTACTATTTATTGCCAGAAATAAATTATTCGTTTCGAAGATAATAGCCCAATCCAATCCTATCAAAACTGGTAAATTCCAATTTATTTGGATTTAAATTTTGAACTGGTTGAACTCAGTTATGTTAATTAATGAAGGATTGAACAGATTTACTGAAAGTTAAACGTGTCTAATTTAGTTTTAATTTTTTTCTTTTTTGAGAATAATTTCGTTTTAATTTTAATACTACATAAAACTTTAAAATCTCATTCAGTTTCATGTGAATATATCAAATGAAATAATTTTTCTGCTCAGAATTGACTAGTTGGTTTCAATAATCCAAAAATTAATAAATTGGCTTTAAAATGTTAATTATACCACCACATTATTTAAACACGTTTGAGTTATTCAGCATAAGAGCTTACGTCTTTTATATCACTACATTAAAGTTTTTCTTTTTATGAAAAATACCTATTTTCATTTAAATTTTTGTAAAAATATGCTATAAACGTTTTATATAAAAATCCGCAGATTATTGGTAGATCATTTGTAAATTATTGGTAGATATTGTGTTTTTGCAAACAAATGTTAAAAAAAATATTTTTACAACAATAAAAAGTTAGAGCGTATAGTTGCAAAAAATTCAAAAAAATGTATGGGGCATAATTTTCTCTATACTAAATGGTACTCTCTCTGTCTCAATAGAATTGTCCACTTTGAGAAATTTTTTTGTCTCAAAACTCTTATCCACTTTCAAAAAGTAACTAACTTTTACATTTAATTTTCTATATTATCCCTATTTAAAATCCACTAATGAGGAAATTGAAAGTGGACCCTATAATTAATAGGGGTATGAAGAAAAAAACAAAAAAAAATTTATAAAATTTATAAAACTCATAAACAATTATTGCTTTTCTTAAACTGTGTGATAAAGACAAAGTAGACAACTCTATTGGGACGGAGGGAGTAGTATATCTTCTTAATAGACAATTTAATACTCCCTCCGTCCCAAAATAATAGTCATATTCTTAAAAACAGACATATTAAAAATATAGTTATTATAGTTATAATGTTATAATTTTTCAATTTTACCAACTATGATTAAATGTGACTTTATAAAAAAATTCAAAATATTAAATAATTATTGGAAAATACAAAATTAAATTAATGATTGTCAAAATCAATAATTTATAACCATTTTTATAGTTAAAAAAGTCAACAAATGAGTTTTTCAAGTATCTCATTTAATGCACTGCATTTTTCAAGTATTTCACTTGACACCATTTAAAACAAAAATAATGTTATAAATAAGAGTAATATAGGAACAAATACAACAAAAACCTAAATAGAACTATTATTTTGGGACGGATGAAAGTATCTCATTTAATGTTATAATTTTTCAATTTTATCTCCAACTATGATTAAATGTGACTTTATAAAAAAATTTAAAATATTAAATGATTATTGGAAAATACAAAATTAAATTAATGATTGTCAAAATCAATACTACCTCCGTTTTTTTTTAGTTGTCCATTTAGCAAAATATATTTGTCTCTAATTAGTTGTCCATTTAGGATTTCAATGTTATTTTAGTTATTATCTTCCAAATTTACCCATCCCTAATAAATGACTATATGTTTTAACTTAAAAGGCATTTATTAACTAATAGGGTTATATTAGTATTTCTCTTTATAAATCAAGACAAAAGGAGCACTATCTTGTTATGTGCAATATTGGCTAAATGGACAACTAAAAAAGAACAGAGGTAGTAATTTATAACAATTTTTATAGTTAAAAAAGTCAACAAATGAGTTTTTCAAGTATCTCATTTAATGAACTGCATTTTTTAAGTATTTTACTTGACACCATTTAAAATAAAAATAATATTATAAATAAGGGCAATATAGGAATAAATACAACAAAATCCTAAATAGGACTATTATTTTGGGACGGATGAAAGTGGCAAATGAGACTATTATTTTGGAAATTTTGAAAAAAAATTGTTTTTTTTACTTCTTTTATCAAGTATTATCAAGTTTTTTATTTTTTATTTTTATATTTTAAATTGAAAAATTTATTGCAGTTATGTCTACTTTTAATTTTAGACTTAATTTATACTTACATGGCATGCCACGTATTAATTATAACTTATTAATTAAAAAATCATAAATTATCAATTAAAATTTAATTTAATATTTGGAATTGAGTATAATACTCTACGTCGCAAATTGATAGACACTATTTTAATTTTTTTGGTCTAATTTTTTAGCATTGGATATTTATTTTATTAAGTAATTGTCAAATGTAACCTCATTAATTATAGGGAATATTTTAAAAAAAATTAATAAAAATTACAAAAAGACAAAATTTATCATCACATTAAATGAGGGTTAGTGTAGTATTTTTTTCTTATATTAACTCATTTTATTTAAAATTTGAATTTCTTGATATAAACGTTTATCAATTTAGGTGAGAGGGAGTAGTGTATATTCCTTTGTTTAAACTTATACATACCATGTGTAATGCACCTTGAGTGGAATGTTTATATATAGACCATGTGAAATGCACCAGCAATGACCTAATTCACCAAAACTTAATATAACATACCATGGATTTAGATGACTACTTTTCTTCTACTTCTTTACCATCAAAATCCAAGTTCTATTTGATTCTTGACACGTATCTTGAGTTCATCTGCTAGAAATTCATTTTAAATTGATTATCTATATATACAAACTGGGCCAAGTAATATTTTATTTAGTTCATTGATTCAAATTCTAAACCTAATTAAAAATCCATTAACATAAGTTGAACCATTTTTTGTTCATAGCATTTCCACAACAAATATTAAAATGAAGATAGCAGATTTTCAGTGGAACCCAACTTAACACCAGACAGTGGACCTATGCACCAGCACAGCGGAGCCGTGAGTCCGCTCTAGTAGGAAGTAGTCAGAACAACAATTTTTTGAAGAAAAAGAAAATCGATTCTAAAATTCATCTTGATTGGTATGTAAAAATCATTAAGTTCATCCCCCGATTAAATATTCTCACTGGGCCACTCACATCAGTCTCATGCAAACGTTTTGAAATCTTTTTCCAAAATTAAATCTATTTTATGTTAGTTGTTAGCTGGAGATTAGCGGAGACTAATTAGTACTAATATATTAATTTTATACAGGCAAACCACAGCCTGCGAGTGTCGGGGGTCGAACCCCGACCTCATGCACTTGGTGAAGGGATTTGGTTATTAGGCCGAGCCTTCACTGGCGAACGTTTTGATTTGTCATTTGATTACCCTCCCGGTGATTTATTTTAAATTTTAAAAATATTAAAATAATTTACTAATATTTTTATTGCTAGTGGGCCTACCTATGTGGGCCACGTTTTAGTACATAATGATATGATGTAGACGTTGATAAGGAGACACCTAGGGTCTACATAAAGGGTTAACGGTTAGTGATTTTGAAAACGACAAGCTTATTTTGGTAAAAGAATATGTACCAAGATAGTTTAGTTTGTTTTTGGCTTAGAGTAATTTGCCTAACTGGCCCATTGATTTGATGTATGGATCCGTAGTATAGAGATGAAAATTGGTAGCTAGGGTTTTGTCCGATCCATGCACGTAAAATCATGCATGAACATTACATAATATGAATCTAATGCTTTATATAATATAGGACATTTTATTGCTTTGTTGCTAACGAAATATTAGATTAAACTAATTAATTAGGTTAATTGTGTTTTATTTGCATGTCCATAATGTTGAATTATATATACTATCTTGTAATTTTAGGAGAAAGACAGTGGTTGATTATGTCTCCTTATATTAATAAATTGATCAGTTTCATGACAGGTAGAAACTTTCATTAAGCTAGACAGAATGTCAGTTTACACTTTACATTTAAAATGTATTTTTAATGATGGACGTTGTTTATTAATCATGGAGTAGTAAGGATGTATAGACCGGTTCTATCAATGAACCAAACCGGATTAACTAAATTTTTATAATCTTTTAACAAAAGTGTAACCCATATTACTATATATGTTTGGTTAATTCAGTTATTATCTTAATATAACTGAATAATTGAATTTCATGAACATTAATTAACAAATTAAAAAAATAAAAAAACATTAATTTTGGTCTTAATTATTCACTACATAAGTTCTATTAAAAAACCTTAAAGTTCATTTAGTTCGAAATTTTCAGATTAAAACACATTAATAAATCAAACTTTTTAAAATTTTAACCATAACAATACTATATTACGGAAAATTAAACAAACTAAAATTTTATTTTCTATTCGATTATATGCAAATACCGCATACTCCTAATAAGCAAAGCCTAAAGCCTGCAGGTTGTTATAAAAGGTAAATTGGAATGGAATTTGAGTCATGAATAAGATGAGAGGACAGATGTGCAGTTGAGAAATGGTGAAAAAGAGAAGAAAAATAAAAGAAAGATTTGTTTGTTAATGTTGGTGCTTTCTTTTCTGCAACATCAATTAAAAAACCCTGATTTCAAAGCACTGTCCCTCCAGATTGATGACGAGAACTGATTTCAATTAAAATAATGCATAGTGTGTTTTATTTTATGAATAAAGAAAAATGTTCTGTGCAAGAAGAGGTTGGATTGGATAAAAAGAATCCAGGGGTGGAGATTTTGCTGTTGGCTTTCTGTTTTTTACACACCTTATCTTCTCTTCCCCCACATCCCATTCATTTTTCTTTATTTTTATATATTATTATGATTCTCCAATATTTTATTCATTTCGTATTTAATAATATCATTCTTCTTTCTCCCACTTTTCGTTACCGATCCTCTCCCTCATCGGGAACAGCAGGCTCAGAGGAGTAATAGTTTTCTTTAAAAATTGAAGTTTTGATTCAATATGCTTGCTCAAGTTGTTGCAAGTAGCTAAACTCTGAAATTTTAGCTGTTTTCAATCGAACTCTGCTGGGACACTACCCGATTCGAGTAGGGAGTAATCTGAATGTTTTTTTTAACGAAGATAGAATTACACTAAGTTAGGTGTTAGTTGTTAGTGTTAATTTTTGAACATTCATTTTTCAGGCCACTGGCTAGCAGAGGGGTGGGTCGAATCCACACCTTCTGCAAATACAACTGTGAGATTGGCCATTAAGCCAAACACTCACTTACGAGTAATCTGAATGTGGAAGGTTTAAAGATGGTATAAGCGTTAAGCAGCAAATTGCTAGGTCGTGGGTTCAATTCCTTCCACAAGCGCTCCCCTTCCCCAAATTATCAAAAAAACAATTATGACTCGTTCAAGACAACTCATTTAATTATATTAAAAAATCACAATTAACAATTGCATGCAAAAATTATTATAATATTAATCCGGTTTTAAATGTTCGAAATTTGTAACATGAAAAATATCATAGTCTATTGATTAGTATTTCTAATCATTTTCAACGTCCATATATATAAATTTATTGGATTATTTAAAAATGGTCCCTCATTTTTCTCTCTAAATACATAAATTTAAACATTCCAAATTTGGGTCGTTTTCCTATTGACAAATTGGTGATATCAGACAATCAAACAATTTATCTTGTGATAAAACTTTTTGTAACTCGATTCTCACTAAAGCAAAATTAAAGGGTTTTGATGGACAGGCTTTTTGTTGAGGTAAATCTTACTTTGCCAGAAGTGTTTGCGTCATCAAGTAAGAAATGATCTCACAAAAAAGGCCTTTTTTCCTTAAGCAGTAAATATTTGGGCTACGCATTTCTTGGCCTCTGTGTGTAATCACATGGCTCTTGGCCCATAGCACTACGCTTTACGCAACCTTTTATCAAAATTTGCCCTCAACTTCTCAAACGTACCATTTTTCAGTATATCATTTTAATGACTTGTTATTCTCCCTCTGGAGATTTTGTTTCACATCCAGTCACTTATGAGTTCCAAGAATAAAAGATTATGGTCTGAACTTGCTCGGTTTACTTTTGTAGTTGTACCAATTTCAAGAAAAGTTTTAGGCAGATTATCTGCATTTTCTCCCCCATGGTAGATGGTTCAGTCAAATCTATTCATCCAAATTATTGAAATCTACTAATCTTAAGGTGTTTGGTTTATGGAATAGGTCCGGAATAGAATAGCTATTCCGCATTAAATAACTATTTCTCACTTTGGTTCATGAAATAGTAATTTCATGAAATTATTATTTCATGATTTTGTGGAATAACTACTCCTCTCAAAAAGTAAAGAATAGGTATTCCATTCCTCATAAATTAGCTATTCTATTACATGCTATATTTCAATTAATGAACCAAATATTTATTATCACATTTGAGTTAAAGATAAAAAAAAATTACCCAATTTTGATAATAACCTCACGGCAAGCTAGGCGATCTGCGGGTCTGCTTTCAGTGATGAAACCGAAAATTTATTTAAGTGTGGCCTAATTTTTTTCTTATTCAAATTATTTGTTGTTCGACTATTCTTTTTAGACCGACCAATACGTTGGTTGGCATTTTTGTAATTTTGTTTGGCTTCAATTAAAAAAGAAGTAATTTGATTGCCTTCAAAATAATTATTCGGCACTCATCAATTTCGGACAACTTCGAAATCAAGGTGAAGCGGCCACCCCATTTTGGTTCCGCTACTGTGTGATCCACCTAGCTTGCCATTTAATACAACATACATGACCGGATAAAGTTATTTCATGATCTACATATTTTACAATTCACGACGGGGATCAACTTATGCACCACTAATAGATAATTATGTTGAACGTGAACCACCAACCCGATGTTCGTTACTCTCCATTAGACCAAATTATCATATAAGAACCGGATAGTAAAGTGTCAAATCGTGGGTTCAATTCATTCTACGAGCTCTCTTACCCCTCAATTATATATAAAAAAATCATCATCCTTCCCTCAAAAAGTCTCAAAAAACAATTTTAATAAATATTTATAAACAAAATCTAATGATAGTATATTTCTAAACCCTAGACATTAAATTTATTTATTTATTCACTTAAATCTTAACAAAAATAATTTATTGGCTTTAAAATTAAAGTGATATCCGTGCAATAAAGGCTCAGACCCCCGACCAATATACAGAAAATCGCATATTTGAAATCCTCTGCATTTTGACCCGTAACAGTTGCAATTTTGATAAGAAAAAAAACTTATGGTTTGGGATGATATGTGTCCTTAAGGTGATTGGTTTGATGTACACGTGCAGCGCACGTGAATTATAATTTTATTATTTTTCATGGTGTATATTTGTAATTGTTGAACGTAATATTTTCATTATATATGTATTGAGATTTTATATTTAAAATTGTTACAGGTGTTTTTTAATATTTATCGTCATTTATATTTAATATTATTTAAATATAGAATCTAAAAATTAAATCAGTAATATTAATAATCTAATATATATGATCATACAAAGATGACAAAACATAAAATTTATTAGTTGCATATGATTTTTAGATCCATTTTTTACAACTTTCAAAAATTACATAAGTATGTTCGTTAACCTATTTGATATTATTTAATTAAAATTATACTCTTAATTTATCTAATTTTATTTTAGGTGTAATATACATGGTTAATTAATATAGTGATTAGTAACATGGTCAGCTAATTTATTATTTATAAAAATAAATTTAAAAATTATATGTTTATCATATATATAAATTTATTAAGAAAAAAAAATCAAGTTGTTGATTATAATTAAGAAAACTTTATATAGTTAAGGTTAAGAAGATATGTAGAGAATTTTTTATCGTCATGTAAGTGTTAGTGGTTGATTAGAATTAGGGAAGATTTTTAATTGTTAAATTCTATAAATTATAAAAAGGATATTTTTATCCATAAATGAATTCAATATATGTCATATATAGAGAGATAGATATAGATAATTCAAGTCATGGAACTTGAAAATTATGAGAAGAATAAACACAACATGTTTGGAGTTATTATTTTTATTATTATAATAAGAAGAAGGTAAATCAAATATGAAGGATATTAAACTCTATAGATCACTAAATTTTTTTCAAATTATAAAAAGGTCATTAAACAATTTTTTTCTTATAAAATGGTTACTGAAATATACCTTTTGTTACAAAAATATTTCTGTTGTTACAAAAAAAATACTAAATTTTTTATGAATTACAAAAAAGTTATTGGATTATACTTTTAATACAGAAAAAGATCACTGAATTATTTTTTTTTTGTAATTTCGGCTTGTCACGTAAGTAAAAATATTGTATTTTTGTGTGAAAATGGTACATTTTATATGAGTGAACGCTTTTATAATTTCGACAAAAAAAACTCTTTTATAATAAAATGTATAATTTAGTGATTATTTTGTATGAAAAAATTGATTAGTGACTTTTCTAAAAAAATAACCTACCGAATTTAATATCCCAAACATGGAAATCTCATGTCATGTCAAATTGCAATATCTTACCATTAGACTATGCGTGTGGACATATACTTGAAATTCAAAGAGAATAATTAAGGGTTTATGAACTTTTAACTTTCTTAGAATTAATGTCAAGATAATCAAATAAAGAATAATTAAGACTTGAAGTTCAATTTTTGTTTGACTCAATAGTATAAGGTCAAAATTGATTGTCTTTAAAAAAATAAATCCATAGCACTAGTCACTTTGAGCTACAACAAATGGAATAAAAAACACTACCTTCATTTTTATTTAATTGTCCATTTGACCAATTGAATTTGTTTATAATTAATTGTCCATTTAGAATTTTAAAATAACATTAGCTATTATTTTCCAAATCTATCCCTTTCTAATAAATAATTTTATAATTCAATTTATAAAGCATTTATTACATAATAGGGTTATATTAGTATTAACTCCTATAATTTAAGACAAAAAAATCCACTTTTTTAGTATATACAATTTTTGCTAAATGGACAATTAAATAAAAACGGAGAAAGTAATAAATATATCTTAATTTATACTCCCTCCGCCCCATTTAAGAAGTCCCATTTTCCATTTTGGGATGTCCCATTTAAAAAATCTCATTATTATTTTTAGAATGTTTTTTCATTTAATATCCTATTTTACCCTTATTTTTTGTGGTAATTTCTCAAAATACATGTTTCGGCATTTTATTTATAACTTTACATTGCAAGTTTTGACTTTTCTTTTTTGATTTTTTTTATTTACGAAAAATACTTCTTTTTTTAATTTCACAAAATACCTTTTTTGGTTTTTAATTTCGGTTTTTGGTTTTTTCGGTTCGGTCGACCGAACCGACCGACAATTTTTTATATAGTGTAAGATTAGTGTATATATAGTGTTAATTTTTATTTTTTATAGATTGTTTTCCTGGAATTTTTTATTTTATTTTTTTATAGTGTAACAATAGTGTATATATAGTATTTTTATGATGTTTATATAGTGTAAGATTAGTGTATAAGTAGTGTATAAGTAGTGTATTTATGGCATTTTGTAGTGTTTTTTGTGGTTTATACCATGAAACACTGTAAATACACCATGAAACACTGCAAATATACCATAAACACTGCAAATGCACCATAAACACTGTAAATGCACCATAAATATACTAAAAACGGCAGAAATACACTATAAATACACCAAAAATACACTAAAACGTAAAGATATTATAAAATTATTACAAATGTACCATAAATCAATTTTTTCTTTACAAAATCAGTAGCAATAAACAAATCTATGAATAAGAGAAGAGAAAATAAATAATTATATGAATAATAGAACAATTTTATAAACAAAAAATTATAGATATATAATAATTTAATTACAAAATATTTAAATCATTACAAAAAAACTAAAATATTACATCAAATCTAAAAACGAGTCGAGAAATCCATAGCGCGAACGGAAGAGACGAACGGACTAGCGTGAACGGAAAAGACGAACGGAAAAACGACCAAAAATACGGAAAAACGACCGGAAACGACGAGAAATCCATCGAAAGTAGACGAACGGAAGCGCGACCGGAAAGACAAATGGAAAAGACGAACGGAAAAATAATCAGAGAAGATAAATTGAAAATCAAATAAAAAAGAAGAAGAAAAGAAGAGAGAACTTTGAGAGAAAAAAGAGATAAGAGAAAGAAGAGAGAGAAAAAAAAGTGGCTATGTAAAATTTTAACCTAAAATGAGATAAAACTTTTTTATATAGTGAGTATTTTGGTAAATAAGTTGGTGAATTAGGTAGCCTTAGATAAGAGGAAAAGATGAGACAAAATGGTGTAAATACTTTGCCAAAAATGGATATTTGGAAAATAATCCTTATTTTTGTTATCTTAAAAGAGCTCTATGAAAAATTTCACTATCATTAATAGGGCAAAACATGAAAGAACATAAACAGACAAAAATAATTAATGTTTTCTTAATCTATATGTAAAGTCAAACAAAAATTCTAAAATGGGACAGAAGCAATATATGCTTTTATTAAATTATACTCCATATCTATTACCACTATTTTTATACTTAGTTATTTTTTAATATCACTGAATTGTTGATTGATAGAGGTTAAATTAGAAAAAATAGCAATAAATGCTTTATTATTATAATGCGACAAGTACTATGGATTAAATTTTTTGTTCCGAAGTGACTAACATTACAAAAGGGAGGGACTAAACACTTATAGAAGCTAATTTTTCAAACAGCAGAAACGGATAATATTTAAGTGAGTGTGATATTTTGCGTTCTGGCTCAACGGCATAGACGCCTGCACAATTTTTTCTATCATTCCTTTTTTTCTATTCAATAAATCTTCATCTCTCCAAAAAATCACAAACTTTTAATTTTCAATGTCTATTGTGTTTGTTGTTGAGTATCAAGTAATATAATAAGAAAATGAGTATCAAATAATTGATTTTGGATACTGCAAGTGTTAACTCATTTTCAGAACCAAATTCGAAAATAAATTGTTCATGATTAGTTTAACAGTGTTTAATAAATCCTATATATATACAGCAAATTCATATAAACTCTTGATTAAAATAGAACATATATATTTGAAACTTGTTATGATCAGCAGTATCCATTAATTGATTCGTACATACTTCAATTATACTTCATAAATTTTCCTAATCCATATAAATTTAGTTTAGATATTCAAGAGTCTGGTTTACTTACAATGCATTTCACCCAGACGCTCCAGTGAAAACTAAAGGATGAGAGGATGCAGTAGTCAAATTCTCCGGTCCCTGTAAACTTGAATTTTAATGAGCAGAAAGCTTGCAAACCAGTTAATGACAATATTTACAAAAAAATATGACCCTCTTATTTTTATTCTAATTATATAATGCCTCAACAGAAATTTCTGGTGAAAAAACCAGGATAATACTTGTGATGGGGAAGAACTGCAAAAGTGGGGCTCAATTCCCTGAATCATGTTTAATGATAAATATAATACATCCAAAAAATTTAAGCTTCTTGGTCTGGGAAAAAAAACACTACTAGGCTCAGGTTATGTTTTGATTGGTTTTCATCAGCTTATCTCTTTTTCCAATACCACATTTACACACAATTCGTGCAAGCCATCGTACATTTTCTTCCATTTCTGAAGCTTTTGGATATATTGAGTGCAATCCATCTTAAGTCTTTCCACTTCCATTTCAGATGCAGCAGCAGAACCTTGTTGCTGTTAGCAAAGAAAAAAGAATTCAATCAGGGCAGCAAACAGTTTCAGAAGCATAAAAGAAAAAAAGAAATCGCCACGTCCAGTTTCATTATACAAATAGGAGAGGATAATGATAGCTATAGAGATTTACGTTAAGAAAGTAAATTAAAAACACTAATTGAGCAGTTAAAAACCTTTAAGCCTTCAATTTGATTAGCAATCACTTGGGAGCTGATGTATGAACTATCGAGTGGATTGCTACACGTAGACTGGAGTCTAATGACTGCGCTAGCTCCGATATTTCTATCTGTTGAACTGATGTATTTTTCGAGCGGAGGTGATACTAATGATCCGCGCTTTCTTGAGAAAGCTTGAACACTTGATGATGTTCTAGGATTCAGGTATAGTGGCCGCCTAACAATTTGGATGTTATTCACAGGACCTGAGGAGGACGTTAAATCAGCTAGTAGTAAAATATTTCTATATCTTGCTCTCTACCAGTTAAAAGCTACCTTGAATTGATTTTGCGGCCAATCATGCACATCAAAATTTTAGTAGCTTATCTATTGATGAGCAATAGTCAAAATTCTCTTATTTTTACATGCAGTTCCTTTAAAATAAATATAGTTATTGATAGACATATTTACTTGTACTCTCTAAACTGGAATCATTTCAGTGAGAAAAGTGAATTTTTATACGAGAGATGTGCTGATTTGGTAAAAGAATCAAACTTAAAAATGTAGCCAGCAAAAAATAAATGAATAGCATGCAACTTAAGAAACAGAAGCTCATTAGCAAAACCTTTTGCATGTTTAAAGGTGCGAACAATGTTATGGCTTCTGGAATCCCAAACTCGAATGATACCATCCTCTGATCCAGCTAGCAATAAATTTCCATTTGTACTAAAAGCTAAGGAAGTAACAGGCTTGCTGCTCAAAAAAGACAGTTTGTCAAAAACAGAATCAATTTTCTTTTTCATCCATATTTGCATGAATTTTTAAGTTGCCACCAACAAAAGTTTCACTAGTACACTTTAAACTCATATTATATAAAATTCATCAATATGCATAACCAAAACAAACTAAGGGGCCGTTTGGTTCAAGGTTGGGAATGGGAATCGGAATGAGAAGGAATGGGAATCGGAATGATTGTCTTCATTTTTTGTTTGGTTCAAAGTGTAGGAATGGGAATGAAAATTGGTAAAGTTTAATAAAAAAATTATTTATTATTTATTAAAAAAAATTAAAAAAAATATTTATTATTTATTAAAAAAAAATAAAAAAACTAAAAAAACTAAAAAATATTAAAAAATATTAAAATTTTTTTATTTTATTTTAAGTATACTTTTTAAAATTTAATTTTTTTTTTAATAATTATATATTTATTATTTATCATTAAAATATTTTGTTAAATTTTGATTCCCATTCCCAAAAGTTCATTCCCACGGGATAAGGGGGGGAATGGGTGATTCCCATTGAAGGGGTAATCACATTCCCATTCCCTAGTATAATTTGACAAAACAAACACAAACAATGGGAATTCCCCCCTTTTTTTGGTGAACCAAACGGCCCTTAAGAGAATTGAGTTATGGAAACAATTCAGCAATAGACTTGAAGAGAAGTGCTGAGAATGAATCTATAACACTGAAAGCTTCAAATTTTCAGCAAATTGAAGTGAAAGTACAAACCTGCCCATCAAAAGACAATTTGTTTCTATCTTTCCTGAACACATTTGTAAAATCTAGCATTAACATCTTGTAGCAAGACACATAAGAGCAAGTATTCTTTAAGATGGTCTTAAAAAGGTGAAGACTCAATTATGTTAAGCAATAATACAGCTTACTATTTGTATGGAAGCAACGATTTTCCGGTTTTAAAGGGAATTATGCTGTCCCATTATTGAACTTAAATCACGCAATTTAACTGTATCATGCAATAAAAAGGTCATGGAAACCAGAAGACCTATAAAATGTAAATGACTATAATATGGGGAAAAAACAGTTGAACCTTGCATAAATGGATATCAACAATAAGCATGACTTATGCCTAATAGAATGACCAAATGCTAAATTGTAAGCACCACATAATTAAACCAGAATATCATTCCACTTGTGTAAAGTTGAAAATGGCGTTGATAGAGTGAAAATTTTAAAACCAAACTCTAGAGACTAGAAGGTTCACTATATGTTTGATATGTGCAGCCATTAATAAAATCACAAACCTCTGACTAGATAATGAACCAATAATATGCAGCCAATCACTTTTGCTAGAGGAACTATCAGCATTAAGTGCCGCAATGTATATCTTTCCATCTCTACAGCCAGCATAGAAGACATGTTCACCAGGGTCTAACGCAAGAGAATCAATGATTGAAGGAAAAATAATATTTCTCAACAATCTCCCCTTAGATAAGCTCCACACCTAAGACACAACATGCCAGAGTGACAAATCAATAAAACAATTAGAGCATTTAAATATTTCCTATGTTTTTTTTGTTTAAAAAATTGCTTACAACACAGGCTGCATAATATACAGAGGTACGATGAATAGCAATTAAAAAGACAAAGAAAGACTTTTTACCAACAAAGAAAACATATCTCTTGAGATGCACATTGCTTAACATGATAGTAAAAGTATCACATCTTTATGGTTGGTGAATGGAAGATCCATTGTAGTTAAATAGCAATTTGGTTCGAAAGCATCTTGGGGTAAAGCCTTATTGTTCTGGTACTGACATTGCAGCGCCCTCGGTAGGTATCAACTTTATGTACTAAAAGCTACTCCTACATAGCATGGTTATAACTATTAGCTACCACAAGATGTTCTCCAGCTTCGGAATCAAGCATAAAAATGTAAGATATAACTAATGCATTCATACTGATCTCGCATGCCAAACCCAATTACTTGTCTAGACTCCATTAAAATGAACTATCAACTGTAAATATTACATTTCTCATTTTGTTGAACAGCTAAAGCAACTATAAAGATGTATAACAAAGCTAGAAACAAAGAAAACGCCGAACCTTACACGTTCGATCCTCGGAAGCTGAAACAATAATCGCATTTCCACCCCCATAACCTGTAACTACATCAGTTACACGCAAAGTATGCTCTGAGAAGCTGTATTCATAGAGCTGGCTAGCCTGCTCTGTTTGATAATCATCAAACAACCTGATTCATATAAAAAAATTATGAAAATTTCAAATTATCCACTAGTTAATAATAATCAATATCACTGTAAAAACATGAAAAAAGATGCATACATGAGAAGTGACCAAACTTTAACAGAACCATCCTCCGAACCAGAAACAAAATAAGAATTATCCTCAGTAAACACCAAACACGTTACAGCCCTATAATGAGCCCGCCATTTCTTAAGCAATCTGCCAGTTGTAACCTATGTGTCAATAAAACCACAACACTATATCATTAAAGATTATCAAAGCACCATTAATTCAGGTCAGCGACAACGTATAGTTGAAAGTCTTACCTCCCAAAGGTAAATATGACCGGATAATCCTCCTCCGATTAAATAAGTTCCTTCTCTGTTAGAAATAAGCGGTTTTATCGGCTCTTCTGGGAAGCATTTAACCTCAACTTGCGGCTGTGGAGTGAAATGCATTCAAATTAAAACCTGTGATTTTTTCATAGAGGAATTACATCGAACAGGTTACGTGGATTAAAACATACCTTTAACCATGACCAGTAAAGAATAGAGCCAGATGAGGCATGAGCGTCTCGGAGCTGCGAAGAGGCAAGAAGGCGGGAATCTATGCAGATAAGGCCGTGAGGAGGAGAGGCGCACGATTTATAACGCAATTGCTCAGCGCCGGTTTGCAGGTCCCAGCAACCGATGCCGCCGTCGATTGAGGATGATGCTATTACTAAATCTTCTTCCATTGCAGTGGTTTTATTAGGGTTTAAGAGTTTTCTTAGTTCTAACAAAATGAATTCACCGTTCTATTCGCGAGGTTTAGCTAGGGTTTTACAGTGGAGCAGGGACTGTGTTGAAGAAGAAAAAGGCTTACCCGAAACGGCATCGTATGACCCTGTTATATAAAGCTACTAACATTTTATGGAACAAACACAATCTTTCTTTACCAATTGATAGAGTTTTTAGTTTTTTTTGTTAAAATGATATCATAAAACGCTTTTAAGCCAAAAATATCAAAAAATAAAAGTTTGAACTATTTTACATAATATTTTTTAAAACATGTTTAACCCGCCTCAAAAGTACAAGTAAAAGGCATATTTTTAAATAAATTACCCTAAAAGAATCATACATGTATTAATTTTAGGGTTAATTCCATATAAAATCATCACATTTATACGTTTTTTCATTTTAATCACGTCTTTTAAAAAGTGTCAAATAAAATCACCACCTTTCATTTTTTTGCAAATCTAAAACGAATGTGAAACTTCGTTGTATCTTTGTTGATTTGACAACCGGAGTCAACAAGAAAAGAGTAAGATGGATGTATTTTTTGTGTTAATTAGGGCATTAGTCAAATTAGGACATTTATTTGGAAGGAGAAAGACACTGGATTTTCTCACCGGTGTTCGATTTGCAAAAAAAATGAAAGGTGATGATTTTATTTGACACTTTCAAAGGACGTGATTAAAATAAAAAATCTTATAAATGTGGTAATTTTATATGAAATTAACCCAGAGACGAAGTTCGGGTACGGCCAGGTTGGGCCCTACCTCAAACTTCTTCAAAAAAAAACACATAAAAATATTGTAATTAATTTATTAATTTTATAAAAAATACTTTATCTATTTTTTTTAAAAGGCTAATGTCTTAAAATATTCGATTTTTTAACCCCTTTTTAATACTACCATAATGTTAAAAATTAGTCAATTTTACCATATATCGCATTTTCTCGTTCCAATTGTACTCTTAAGCATTAAATTGATATTTTTTTTATTTTGAAAAAGTTCAAAAAAGTTATTCAAATTGAATTTTTGTATTAAATTGATTTTTTTAATGATTTTTTTTTTAAAATAAAAAAATGTCAATTTAATGGTTAAGGGTACAATTGAAACGAGAAAATGCGAAATAGGATAAAAATAACTAGATTTCAAGGTCGGGTTAGTATTGAAAAAAGACTAAAAAGTCGGGTGTTTTTAAAGCATTAGACATTATAAAGATGTATTTTTAATGTATATTTTTTATAGCATGATATTATAATTAAACTGTACCCTACCTCAAATTACGGTCTAGTTTCGTCACTGAATTAACCTTTAATTTTAAAATGTAAAATGTTCAAAACAAAATTCGACTTGTCTATATATTATGATATATACAATTTAAAGGGAATAAATAATTAGTGTGATCTAATTTAGCAGAATTTTATCTATACTAATTTCTAAAATTAATTGTCCTGAATAATCTTTAACTAATTTAAGGAAAAATTCATGTTTCCTTCAAGATATGATGACATAAGTAATTAATAGCCATCACATGAAATCACTAAAACTTTCAGTCCTTTTTGATAGAAAAACTGTCTGTTCTTAATTTAAAAAATAAATTACACTTCTGAAATAAATTTAAAATCAAAGATAATGACATTAAAACTTAAATTGTGTTAGTTTCGAGTTGAATCTTCTAGACTTAGTTTAAGAATACTTTAAATATATGTGAATGGCATTAAAATGCAAGGATATGAAAAACATCTCAATAAATGCAATATTCTTAAATCCAAAGGAAATTGCGGAACTTGAAGATCATCTGCGGACAGAAGATACGAGAGCTCCATGAAATAAGGTTGGTGATCTGACACGCGCACAAATAGATGTGATCATGCAAACAAACCTGTTTGTATTTAACACATATGTATTACCCAAATAGTTTCCAATGCCACTTCTTCACGAGTCTCCACCATGGCCTTTACGCAGTTTGCAAATTGCAACCATATTTGCTTATTTTAACTGTTCATATGATATAGCTAATGATCATAGCTTTTCTTTATTACAATCCGGAATGAGAATTGAATTTGTAACTCTCTTATTTCTTTTTCTTTTTTTGATAATTTGGGAAGGGGGAGCGTTTGTGGAAGAAATTGAACCCACGACCTAGCAGTTTGCTGTTCAGCATTTATACCATTTGAGTTAAATCTCATTGGTAGAACTCTCTTATTTCAGCAGAAGCTTAATGACTAATATTGGTAGAGCATATGTACAAATTTGAACCAAAAGTTCAAATTTAAGCACCATTAATTATGAATTAAGCAACACTTTTATCTCTCAATGGAGAAATTCTTAAATAAGCTAAGTCCACTGTATAGAATTATGATAAGAATGACAAATAAATTATAGTGAAGAGCAGTTATTAATGACACTCGAGTATGTTGCCTGTAGGGAGAAGTACTTCTGGATTATTCACACTAGGCTTAGCTATTGTAATATGCTAATTTAATGAGGCAGAGGTGAATATTTAAATTAGGTCTACCGTCCCACAAAACCTCAACCTTTATTTTTTTTTAGTTTTATTCCGACGTTATAAAATTGCCAATTTTTTTGTCAAACCCACACCTTTGATTTCAAATGTACCCAATTTTGTAAAATGGACTTTTTTCAATTCGAAAAAGATTAAAAAAATCTTTATAAATGACTTATTTGAACTATTTTTCAAATTCAAAATAAATGATTTATTTGAACCCTTTTTTAATAAAAAAATAGATCATTTTAGTATTTGTGGATACAATTGAAAGTGAAAATTTTGGATCTGCGTACAATTGGCGATTTTACAACGTAGGGATGAAATTGAAAAAGGAATAGAAGGTTGATTTTTTTGGGACATTAGATCTTTAAATTATTATTTATTAGAAATTTTTACATTAAATTTTAAAAATAATAAGTGATCTATTAGTGAAAATTTATAATAATACTACGTTTTAAAATGATTTTAGATTTGATCATCACCTTATCCGATGGATTAAACGGGGACAGAACAAGAAAGCTCACAGATGAGTACAATTGGAAAAAGCTAAGTTCCGGCCGTCATAGTTGTCTAAATATCCAGATTACCTAGTGCCGTGCTTTGTAATCTATCTTTGAAAAAAAATGATTTTAGATTTGTTTTACAAAACTATTACTTTTTGTGATATTGTTTATAAAAATATGTTTTTGGTAAATTTTTGATATTTTATTTATAGATTTAGTAAACATGTTTTTTAGAATAAAAAATTAAAAAAGCATATCTTTGTAAAATAAAACAAAGGAAAAAAAACGTTTTAATATCATTATTAATCACTTGGCCATTACTATCACAACCCATAGAATTTCTACCCAATACCACACATCTCATCTTTTTTAAATAGCAAGAGATCTAAGCAAACATGGCTATACTAGATGACAAGACAAGAGACATTAAATCTTAATTATATTTTTTGGAAGCATTATGTCGTATTATTAATAATTATGATTATTTTTGTGTCTTAAGAAAGCTACATTTTCTTCTTGCTTTTATTATTTTTAGAATGATGGAAGGTGCTTTTTCTAGACTTGCATTTAAAATATATAACAAAAAGATCTATTGAAAATGAATATCGTTCACAGATATTATGAGCTTTAATGTATCAGCAAGCAATACATGTGCAACCCAAATTTGTTTACCATCTTCGTATAATGTAGTTTTATGCAACATAGTTTATAAGTAAACCTGAGATCTACTATTTGTCAAGGAACTATTTGCAGTTTCTGGCCTTATGAGAAACTCAGGATGGAAAATACAAAACGAATTGGATTTTACACCACATGATTAGTTTATTTGCTCACAAAGTGAAAATACAAATTAGACCAATTTTTGAATGGTATAAATTTTTATTTTTAGCTCAGATTCGTGATAAGGTGAGAAAACAACCAATTTGGTTAAGGATTGTCCCATTTTATCAAAACCAAATAAAGTGAATTGTTTAATTTTTTAGGCATAATTTTTCAAAAATATTCAATTTTTTTTATTTATATTCCAACCTTCCAAAAACATGAAGTTTGGTCTAATTTTATTAAGTACATTTCAACTGTAGTCAATTATTTTATTTTATTTTTTACAAAAGAACCAAATTATTTGGATTTTTTTTCATTTAAAGCCCAATTTTTTACGTTTACAATAAAAAGATACTTATCAAAATTAAAAAGGATTGGGTATAAATAAAAAAATTAAAAAAAAGTTCTTTTTGAAAAAATTTATATAATTGGATATAATTGAAAATTACTCATCGGAGTTAGGCTGAAATTGACGTTTTGAAAAGTTGTGATATAATTTTTTTTTTGAAAAGGTTGGATATTTAATGGGATTAGGCGTATTCTTTAAACAAACCGACCGAGCTATTAAGTTTAACTAAAATTGATTAATCTAATTACCAAAATTTTTAAAAGAAATACAAAATCAAACATACCAAATTAATATAAAAGAATACTAGTAATTAAAAATAAATATAAATAAAATATATAAAAATTGGGTTGTTTGCTTACTAGATTTTTAATTTTTTTTACTGTGATTTAACCAATTTTATTAATTGATTAAACCCAGTTAATTGAGCTAATTAAATTAACTAAAGATAACTGAAATAGATAGATTAATTCGCTTTAACTTCACCCAATTTATTTCTCTCATATGTTAGAGGATCTAAAGTGGATTCAGTCTAGCTAGCTAAGAATTGGTGCTACTTTATTTTGAACATCTATGTGTTAAATTAATTATCCTTATTAATTAAGCTATTGTAAATTGTCAATAAAGCTCTCTTACATAAAAAGAGCATCCATAAATGTCAACAAAGTTACGACTTAAAACGAAGTCTTTTTATGAATTCCCATTTTCTCTTTTTCCTTTTCTTTAATTCTCCTTTTTAAAATTCTTTCTCAGACCAAAGAAAAAAGAAATATAAAAACCATAGAATTTTGCAGTCCAATACGGCTGTTGATCAACACTGAAACACCCTCACTCTTTAAAGCATCTTTACTGGATGATCCGTATCCACTATCCACTTTTGAAACCAATAAAAATTGGAGCATTATATATATAATTTGCATAATGATTAATTATTTAACTATTTAATTTGTTTTAAAATCGATTAGACGTATCCTTCTACACCGCACGTGAAATTTTGAAGTCGCGTGCCATGTCCCTAAAAAGACAAAGCAAGATTCAAGAGAAGCATCTTATTGTTTTGTTGCAAAACAAACCTAGGGTTAGGGTTTTTCTTTTTCGTTTCAAACGAAATCATTGCACGACAAATATTTTTTTTCCAGAGAAAGTTATTTCATATAAACATAGTTTTTAATATATTGCGGGTTAAATATTTTTACAGTTACGGAGTATATTTTTTGGTTGCCCGACTATTCTATCTAATATTGCATATGTGACCGAAGGATTGCCGGTGTAATCATAATTAATTAAAAAGTGTATTATTTAAAAACCGTACAAATATTTAATTTCTATTGTGCTCGACTTTCTCTTGATGTGGGATTTACCCATATTTCTGACAGAGTCTAACAACAAGGCCAAGAAAAAGCTAAGAAAAACATATACTAGAGAAGTAATTATTCAAACATTTTTGTTTGTAAGTTTGATAACAGAAAATGACAAGCAAAGCCAACGTACATAAAAAAAAAGGGTTTATAGCAAAATGAGGGTTTAATTTAGAAGCAGTAAAAAGTCTGTATCTAGTAATTTATGGGGTTAGTGGGGAAAGGTTAAAAAAATGGAAATGGATAAATGTAGGGAAAGAGAAGGGAGTTTTTGAAGAAAATGATCAGATACTTAAAGTAGGAAAAGGCAAAGGTTTCTGGTCCTCTTATTAAGTATAGAAGAAGAAGAAGTATAGAAGCTTTGATTCAAACCACATTTTTAGTCAGTTTCTATTAATATTTCGCTTTCATCGAATTACTCACCCTTTTTGTTTTTTTGTTTTTGTTCCCTTTCAATCTTTTTTCTTCTTCTTCTTCCTCCTCCTTCTTCTAATCTGATAATTTTTGTTTTTTTTTTCTTGTTTTCCTCTTTTTCCCCCCATTGACTGACACTTCATAGAAACGAGAAATGGAAATTATAACCTTCATCAACCTACAAATGATGACCTTCTTTTCCTAAGTTACTGTATTATTTCTCTTTTTACAATAATAGGGTTAGTCATACTTATGATTAAGTGCTAATTATAGGATTTTTAGAAACTAATATTATCATAATGGTATCAGCTGCCTTTTTCATTAATCTGTACCTTTTATCCACTAATATAGAACTAATCCGAGAAAGCCCTAGAGATCATAGTCGATGTATAATATTTTAACCTGAAATCTTGGCAGCTTTTTTTGCTTCTTCTGAAAATGAAATGTAAAAAACGCAGCAAGAGAGCTCAACACTCTCTCTCTCTCTCCATGCATTAATGTAACTGAAGCGTACAGACATGAAAATCAGAAATTAGAATGGAAGAAGAAGAAGAAGATGTAATTAAGAACTAGCGAAAACTTGCACCAATCAAAAAAGTTAAAAGATGGAGTTGCGATTCGTTTCTTTTTTCTAAAAGAACTGGCTTTTTTTTAATGATCATCACTCTAACCAAAATCCATTTGCATTCATGGCTATACAAAAGAAGTTCAAACACGCACGCACACGCACATATTAATCAACTATATATGTGATATCTCAGACTCGAAGAACGACCGTCACAATCGAACAAGGAAATATATTTAAATCAAGAAAACTAAAAGAAATAAAAGGCAAAATTAAAGAAACCTCAGATCTTAAAATGGTATTGAGGAAACTAACAGGTTGAAGGAGGCATCAGATTCAACCCTAAATCATCTTTCTCCAACAGCAAACGAGCCTTTGTAGCCTCCATATTTCCAGTGTTAGAACCATTATGATACTCTGAGTGCACTCTTTTCTTGGAATGTAAAGGAACACCAAACAACTTTGTATTCTTGAAACTTTCATCAAGAACTGTTAAAGAACTCTGTGAAGTATTGGTAGGAGAGTTTAAAACATGAACTTGAGGATTATAATTGTAACCATGAAGTTGATTTAATGGTTTTTGTAGTAACGAACCATTAGAAGTAAATGGCGTGGCAGTAGCATTAGTTGGTGCACAAAGAAGTAATGAAGAAGGGTATGAATTGCTCGGAGCAACGGGCTTGACATGATTTTGAACAAAGTAGATTATGTCATTATAAAGCTTTCTCATGTGTGCAAGTTCAGACATTAGCATATTATTACTTCTTCTTAATCTTTCATTATCTTCGGATAAAGCAGTAACTGAGCAATTATATCCACCACCGCCTCCGCCATTAATAACCGAAGCATTAGTGATTGGTGAAGATAGGGGCGGCGAGTCACACCAGTTGTTGTTGTTGAGTTGTTCATCTGAGTCAGATGGTGAGATGCTAACTCGGCTTGAAAATGGAAAGAAACTCGGGCCGTTAATACCGAGTGGAGAATGTGGGTGGTGATGGTGGTGGTGATTAATAGCTACTTGTGGCTGAGCTGTTTTTCTTCGATGGATTTCACATAGTAAATGCTTCTCTCCTTTCTTGAAAAATTCATTCGCGAATTCCCATCTGTCTGGTACAATCTTTCTAAAACCCTAGTTGAAAAGAAACCGAAATCAAGATCAGAATCAGGCAAAAAAATAAAAATTTATTTTTAAAGAAAGAAAACATAACTTACATAAGTATTGAGTTGTCTAACAAAGCTAGAGAAGTTGTTATGCTTAAAATAATTAGGAAGAAGATCTCTAGCGAACTCAGGTGGCCGCCAAACCACAAAAGTAGAATCATCCTCACCCCAAGAAACAATATGATCAGTGACGGGATCATCAACTAATTGGTAAGTTTTAGTAAGAAAAGGAGCAGGAACAGATTTGTGGGAGTCAAGTGACAGCAAAATGCCTTCACAGTTGTCTAACATAAGCGCCATTGATGAAGATCAAAAGAAGCTGCAGATCAGCACAAAGAGAAGGGTATGGAAGGAGAAGAGGAAACAAGAAAGAGTGGAGGCTTTTCGGTGGCTGTGATGGGTAAAAACAAAGGGTTTATGAGCTTTTGGGTGAGATAAAAATGTAGTGTTTTTTTGTATGATTTACAAGTATGTTTTTTTTTGGGGGTTGAAATGAGAAAAATGATAGAATAATAGGAGTATAAAAATTATGGTAATGTAGTGAGGGAGTGAGAAAGAATATGTGTCTGTATAGGACTGTGAAATAAGGGCCTTTCAAGACAAACCCGTGAACCTCTTTCTCTGACATTCATCCCGCGCACACCCACTTCAAATCACGCACTCTATAGAACATTTGGGTTCTCCATTTTTGCTATACTATTGTTGTATAGTATGCATGTACCCTTGTCTTCCATATTAATTGACAATTTCACCCCTTTTCTATCCTTTTTCATTTTTTTTCTATTTTTATTAATAGATATGTGCATTGATCGGTTCAATTTAATTCGGTTTGATAGTGAAAATATAAAAACTATTCGGACTTTTAATAAAAATGACAGCAAATCGAATTAAAAAATAAAATTTAATCGGTTCAGTTCTATCAACGATAAATATAATATCTAATTAGTTTGTTATAAATTGTAATTATTAGTATAGATTTTTTAATTAATAGTATGGATAATTACTTAATCACTACTTCAAGTCTTATATTTGGCCATTATTCCAATATTTGTATATAAATACCTTTAAATTTGATGAAATGGATTATTCACTCACACAAATCTTGTTAAGTTCGGTTTTTATTTAACTGATATATAAATATATAATTTCTTTTTCTTCTAAAAAATGTAAAGATAAAATCATATAAATAGTAAATTTAGAAATAAAATCTTAAATAATTTTGTTATATCATACATTCTCGTTATTTAAACACATAAGAGAATAATGTTACTTTTGAAAAAAAAATTAGTATTTTATATTGTTTTTTTTTTGGATTTTTAAAATCGAAATCAAAATAATTTAAAAATTTATTACAAATGAATTAAACCAACCACTTTTGATTCGGTTCGGTTCTTTTGGTGGCTTCATTTTGATGAACACCCAGCTTCATATTCATTAGTCAACCGACTGTTATTATTCCATTGCATAGTCTGATGCATCTCTCTTTACAAATCGTGGTTTCTGCTCCCCTTTTTTCCTTTCTTTTTGTAATTTTTCACTATACAGTATATCTCCTTAATTGCTTATACTGACTGCGAGTTTCAATATGGTATCTAAAGCAAAAAAGAAAAACTAGCTATCCTTTTTCATTGCTATTTATGCACATTTTCATTGATCTTAACATACACTTTATAAAGAAAAAAAAAAGATGTCTAAAGTCGCTTTCTTTCTAATCTCATCTTTAATGCCCTTATTACTTGTAGTTATAAACAGTAAGTACTCCTAAATTTCCTTGAGAACTATTGAAAGAAATTTACAAAAAGGGCATGCAACATGTTCAAACTAAACTAAACCGAACTGACATTATAAAGATATAAAAAAAATTAAATCAAAATTAATCGAACCAATCAGATTATTTAAATTTTTTATTTTTCCGATCCGAATTAATTTTTTAATGAAAAAAAAGGGTCATATTTTCTCCAAAAGTTGGGGGTAAAGTTCACTTATACTTTTCTTCGGAAAGGTGCAAAAGAATCACTAATATTTTTAAATGATTTTTTAGGCTATTAATATTTTTTAGAAAATGGTCATATGCTTGTAATGAGTATGAGGATCTAAAAGAGCCTATTTTGAAACGTTAGTGGCCTATTCATGTGTTTCAAAATTATAAAAATATATGTAATTTTTTTCATTTAAATATTAGAGCATATATGATCCTTATTATTATTTTTTAGTTTAATTTGGCTTTTGCACATACATATTTACAAGTTTTAGGTGAATTAATAATAATAAAAAATTATAGAAGATTCGTGTAGAAAACAAAAGGAAAAAACTAAATCCATTTTTAATTATTTTACTACTACTCCACGTAAAACGAGTATTTATATGCTTTTTGATTATTTAATTGCTCTTCATTTTGTAGGTATCCTTTTGTTGTTAATGAACAGCGACACACTCTACGAATAGAATCCCCATCATTTTCTACTATTCTGAGCAGATTTATAAAATATTATTAATATAAGATTAAAAACACATGATGGGATTTAAAGCCTGTTTCTTCTACTTGACGACATTTTTTTCTTCTTCTTCTATAACTTCGCTTCTTCTTCTTTCTTTCTTTTCCCTGCTTTTTCTTTCAATAATAATATTATTCCATACTTCAATATCAGTATCATATGGACATGCTCTCTGCCCACTACCACCTTTACTGACTATACATAAATTATAATATATAGTATTTTATACCATACATTTACTATAATATATATATATATAGCTATATATGATCACTTTAATTAGCCTTTAACCTCTCTGCTTTGAGCCTCCAACTTTGGCTTTCTTTCTCGATCGGCTCGGCTTTCTTTCGTGTCTCAGGTGATTGAATTATTGTACTCAAAAGTTTCCATATGAATAACTATAAATTTTACCCCTACTTTTCTTTTTACTTAAGGGCCCAACGAATATTTGTTTTTGGTATATTACATTCATTATATTTTGTCAAGAATTAAAAAAATATTTATATTCCTTAATTTGATCAATGAGTTTACCATAATTTGTTTACTTTTTTGTTAATTTGGATGGACATGAGCACAAAATTTGAACAAGATTACATATGAAAACTGTTGGAATGAATGATTGGTATAAAAGTGAAAAAATGGATTCAATTTTATGATGAGTAAATGACAGTAAACAGTAGGGACAGTAAGTGAAAGAATTTGAAAAATGATTACTAATTATTTCATTTAGATACTCAACTGATTATTTTGATCATGCCCTATGATTCTCATTATTGGAAAAACAAAGCTACTGTCCATTGTTCCCCACCATTCTCTTTACAAATCCTTTTACCTCTTATTTTCAGTTTCTAATAAATAATGTATTTGATTTTTTTTCCCTAAAAAAAACAGCATGTGAGAAGAAATTAAAAGAGCAGGAGAATTTCTTTTTCTGGGTAGAGTCTAAATGTGGTTCATTCCATAGGTAAAACTTGCCAAATCTATCAAATCAGTTCATGACACCAAGAAAATCATCTGAAAACATGTCTATTATCATGTGCCCTTCTGTAAGGCTACTCATAACCAAATTAATGACATATTTTCTTTTGCCAGTAAGTACATCAAAACCTGCTCATATAACTCCAAAATTAAAATGTTACTCTTTTGTAGAAAATTTGTCATCCAGATTACATTTAAATTTCATATACATATTAGATTAATTTAATAAACTCCAAACATCAATTTATATAAGACAGATATAATTAATATAGAATAATCAGATTGCATGTGACATTTAATTTTTTTTCCAGTTTTTATAGTGTCCCAATGTTCAATTATAATTGGAAATTTCCTCTCCTCAGTCTCTTTGCAGATCGACATGTTCTAAAAATTTCTACAGTCTTCTATTTTAATTTTATATTTATAGTTAATCCATATCTTTTTGTTCTTGTTTTCTTGATTCGCAAGTTCAAAAGCACTTGTGTAGAGTACTCTGCATGATAATGCAGCGGCTGACATGGACAATGTCCATGTATTTTTTATGGTTCTCTATATTTATGTGTACGTATTACTAATCTCGTGATTCTTGTTTTGTTTTCTTCTTTCATCACATTATATTTATTACCACGCCCCTCTATTTTCTACCCATTTCATTTTATTTGAAACTATGGGAATTTATTGCATTTCGACC
This sequence comes from Mercurialis annua, assembly GCF_937616625.2. NCBI lineage: Eukaryota > Viridiplantae > Streptophyta > Magnoliopsida > Malpighiales > Euphorbiaceae > Mercurialis > Mercurialis annua. The sequence continues at coordinate 71,057,736 of NC_065570.1, forward strand.
TCACTCCATATTAATTTGTGACTACAATCACCCACTAATTGGGGTACTTTTAAATGTTTATAGGCCAAATATAAAATATTTATTAGAAATTAGTAATTATTTATAATGCGGTGTATGTATGTTTATTATTTCCAAAATTAATTTATTATCCTCATTGCTAACAATCTTACCATTGCGATACAGTTAGGTTTCCTTTGTTTCTTTCTTTTTCATAAGGCCACTTAATCACATATGAAGATATGTAAACTAATTATTACCTTAAACTAATGATTTGAAGCCACTGATCTATACCCAGAAACTGAAAAAGTAATTATTAGTTTGAAGCATAATTAAATTTTATATTTGGATCCTTGTACCATTTGTATAACTTGTATGATAAGCTCAAAATGAAACTCCACTTTGTCATTTGTCAAAAGAGAAGGATCATGTTATGTTGATTAAAATCCATATCCAATTGATTAAGTAAACAACGGTTATGATTATCCATTTTGAACCACTTGATGATGTGGTGGGCCTGGGGTGGGTGTGGGCCCAACATTCATAGTACAAGAATGGGGCCTATCTCATTAATGGAGAATGAGCAGATTATGGGTAATGGGAAACAGAAACAAGAATATACACGGATGTAATCACGTCGAGTCGAGTTTTATTTTAAGAGATCGAGGTCCAACTTGTTATAATATTTAAGACTTGAATTAAACTCGACTCATTTTTATGTATAAATATTAAAAATTAAATTTTATATAAAATAAGTATACAATTATATATTATATAAAAAGTAATTTGTTAAAATCAGCTTACGTTCGCGAACTTATCAAGTTAGATATTTTGAAATTCGAACGCAATTCGATAATTAATTCGAGTAGCTCGAATTTGAACTCGATTCAATATTGATCGAGTCAATTTTGGATACTTTTTGAATCAATTTGGAATAACTTGCGAGTTGACTCTACTCAATTTAACTTCTAAACAAGCAAAGATAACTCTGTCTCGTGGTTGTGTTGGGATCGATTAATTACTCGTAGCTCTAGGAGTTTAAGTATGAATTACCAATTTCTCATAAATTTTAAAATTACAATCTTTTTAATCATATATTAGTTTTTTTTTTTGGCGATTAAATTCCCCAGTATAAGAGCATCTCCAATGCACTCTCTAAATATATCAAACTCTTTAATTTAGAGAGTTTCATGCAAAATTTGAAGTTCAATGGACTCTCCATAATTTAAATTTAAAGAAGAGAGTGAGTTTGGCTCTCCACATGTGGAGAGTCAAATTCACTCTCTACTTCTTATCTTTTCAATAAAATTTCAAATTCAAAATATATAGACTATCTTTTTATTTTTAAAAATATGTGTTTTGATTTTATTTTAATATAAAAAATTATAGAAATAAAAATTACAATAAAAAAATAAATATAATAATTAAATAAATTAATACTTATTGAATAAAACGTTATATTTAGAGAGTCTATTGTAGTAAAATTAAAAAATATGCTCTTTATATGCAAAATGCTCTCTATTTTATAAAATATGCTCTCTAAAATAGAGAATATCATTGGGGATGCTCTAAGAGGGTTTCTGTTATGTAAAATATAAAAGTAAGGAGAATAATAGTGGCTTTTTAAAATTGATGGTGTAAAAATAGTTAACCTATCAAGTATTATGGAAAGTCTAGAAACGTTTGATCATTTTTGCATTATCAAACAAGCCACTTGGACAGATATCCTACCGAGCCCACCACCAAAATCACTACTCTTTTTCATCTTCTTTAACCCCACCAACATTTCAAGCTCACTAGCTATTTATATGTATATATATATGATATAGTTATATACATATTGAAGAGCCAAGAAGATTCTATTCTAATTTCTAAAACATGTACAATTAAAATGAACCCCACAAAAACCCTCGCACACATATTTAGTCACATGACCACCGCTGATCGTAGTAATCTTCCAAAAAATAATAACATTGTCATTATGCATATGTATTCTTAGTTATTCGTAATAAATAGTATAAAATATTAGATTATCTTTAAACGAAGATTTCAAGGAGAGACAGCTTAAAACACAGAGCGAATACAGCTAAACTCATTTCTTTAATTTAAGTGTTATTTTTATAAGAAAAATCTTACTCTATACCGTCACTTCATTTTAATTTATTTTGCTGTGGTTTGTATGCATTATTTAAAAGAAGGCATCAAAATGTGCATTCAAAACGACAAGCTACAAGGTTCTTTCATCTGTCTCTTCTTGCACTGATTTTCGTCCGTTTCAGTAATCATACGTGTACGTTTCTCTTTCGGTTCAAATGCAATACAATAAAAAATTATGTACGTAGCTATTGAAGGTAGCTAGTGGTCAAACAAGTTGAACAACTATATAAGTTTTGCAGAGATCAGAAGTTGAATTGTATTGTAGTAATGTTTTGCTGAGAGAGAAACAATATATAGTAGTAGTATATTAATGGCACACTGATATTAAATGGATCGGACAAGATACCCGTTTGTCTCTCTATTACTGCAACTCTCTCTAATGTAAACACATGTCTGCTCTTTGTCGTCTTTTGTGTTATGTATATGATGAACATGCCTTTCTGTTCAGTTTAACCCATAAAATGTCCTTATACTTTCAATTTACCCTTAAAAAAGACAAACCTTAAAAAAAAATTATAAAAATTTAAATTTTTTAATTTTATTTATATCGCCTTAAAAGACAAATTTTCGTTTTAATAATTTCCACCTACGTAATTTTACTGAGCGCCACATATAAATAAAATCGTATAGTTGGACATAATTAAAACAGAATCCTGCGTTTCAGAATAAATTGGATAAAATTAAAAGATCTATACTTTTATGAAACTTTCATAAAAGATTTAACATTTTTAATCATGTGACTTTTTTTTATTTATGCATACTCTTTTTAAAATTTATTATTCAACAGGTTCAAGTACTATTCGCTTTTTTATTATTGGATCTTTTATGGATGAAAACTATGAATATATAGCTTAGTCGCCGTAAATAATTTACAATTGTAATTATCAAAAAAAAAAAATTACAATTGTCATGTTGGAAATGATAAAAAGTCCCTATATTTTCAAATTTGTATATATTTGGTATTTTTTAAAGTTTTTCTAGTCGGCCTATGTGTTTATATGGTTTCTCTGTAAGTTTAATGATGTAAGTTTAATGATGTGGTCTGCTTTTCCAGCATGTCGATTTAGATAGATATTCAAATTCGTAATGCACGTTTATTTTGTTTCTTCAAAAAATAACCTAAAAATTCAAAATTACTAAGTACAACTACGTGTTAAAAAAACTAAGTACAAGTACTAGAGAAAAATAAAAATTTGAAAAGAAACTAAATAAATTAAAAATACAAAAACTTCAATATGGATTTCATCTCCTCCATATATACATATCTGAGGAAGGAGAGGTGTTTTGCTTAATTAAAGTACTAGGAAAAACACTAAGTTGGCCCCTATATTTTCACAGAATTTTAAGTTTAATTATTATGTTTTTATTATTTTAGATTGAAACCTTATATTTTACTGATAAAATCATTACTCACTGTCCATAACTATGACCAAAATGACAAAAATAGATTGTCACTGATGAAATTATACTCTTAATTATTAATTAGTAATAAACTATACATACTTATTTATCTTTTTTATTTGTTATTTAAGGGCATCATATGTATTAGAGTGATAGGGAAAACAATAATTTACAATCTATTTTTATTTTTCAATTTTAAATTCAATAAAATATAATTAAACATTTATTGACGTGTCAAATTATGAGCAACGTGCAGAGCACGTAAATCAATACTAGTTAAAAAAATGAAGCATCAAGTCTCAATTGAGCTGGTAAGACATTTTTCAGACTTAAATGATGTCGCAGTTTTAAATCGCATTCATGTATGCAACTATTGAAATTTGAGAATATAATTTTATCTTCCGCAAGAGACCTATCCAATTCGATTTGAATTAATTTCAATATAAAAAATCTAAAAATATTATTTAACTATTGAAATCTGTTCAGAACACGTCATAATTGAACTAAAAAGGAAAATAAATGAGAGGATTAGTCGTTTGTAGTAATCAAAATCAGTAAAGACATAATGACCCAAATTAAGTAAAGGGAAATTGATTGATTGGGTGTAGAAAAGGAATCTTTATAAACTATTGAAAATGCATAAGATTAAGATATATGGATTTGATTTTCATGCAAAAGTTGCATTTTTTTTATTTTCAAAAGAAAAGACGTTGAAAAGAATCTTCCCTTCAAAACAATCCAAAAGTTAGGGTTTTCTGCATGAATTGTTTTATTTAAAAAGAAAGCTAATTTTTAAGATTGCTTTAGAGTTACATTAAAAGGATGGAAGAACAAAAGAGAAGACATATTTCTTATCTTTATATCTTTTATTCCCTTTTTCTTTTGTTAAAGACATTGATTCAGCTTCTGCGTGAAAAAGATACTACTCTATATTTACTAGTGAAACTTTAGCATATACAAAGGCAAAGGGTAATAACTATTGATTTGCAAAGAATAAATTCTGTATATTCTACTGAATGTGGCGAAAAGTTTATTAAATTATCATATTCATACTGATATTTTGGGGCCCAATGATTCCACTAATGACATGCTTTTAGTCGGTGCAATTGATGATCAAGTCTTGTGCATTACACTTACGAACGTAAGAAATGGGGTCCAAAAATAATTAATTACATTGTTGAAATTTTATGTATTCTATTTCATTTTGTAAAAATATAAAATTGAATCTAAATTAATTGCCACTTGCTCATCATAAATCAACAAATTTTTTATTCTTAACACTTTTTACTTGCATTTTTAAAGTTCAAGATAATTGGTGTCATAAGGTATCAAAATTATATCTTTCAAATTATTCAAAAAGAGCATATAATTAAGATTTTTTAATATATTTTTGCCATTTAAATTTTTAATTTTTTTAAATAGTGCAAATAAGTCCCCATACCTGAACATAAATAATTAAAAATGTGGGAATTATTTAAAAAAAATAATTAAATGCTTTTTTTTTGAAATATTTAAAAAAACATCCTGCAACATTTAAAGATATTGAGAACTTAAATGACAATAAAAACTAAAAGAACAAATTGTTATTTAAAAGATTTGTTTGTATCTTATTTGTAAATTCAACTTTGGTGGAAGAAGTATAAAAAAAAAAATCTTTTAAGTTATAATTCAAAAATTCATAAAAAAAAGTTATAATTCAAAAGGAACACATAAATTCTTTTATGGATGTTAAAATCCATTTAGCATATAATTAATTAATTAGAATAAAATGTCATTAACTTTCAGCTTGTAAATCATTTAGCTTTCTCTAATTTCGGTTCATCTAATTCAGTAAACATGCCTAAGTTTATGAACTAAACATTATTACCAATAAATTAAAAGAAAAATAGAGAGAATTAAGAAGCCGAATTAAAGTGAAAAGGACATGGAAGAAGAAATGGTGGATTTGTTTTTGTATATAATAGGATTAGAAGAGGGGAACACAAAGGCTGTTTGATCACATGCACGTCACAATCTTTCTTTCTTCTACTCATCTAATTCTCTTCTTTTTATACTGTGGATCATCAACGTTAAAGAAGAAAAAAAGTTCTAAAGAAATTTAAATTGGAAAAAAAGGGTCCCGTGTTTCAAGTCTACAACCATATTAATATTATTTACTCCTCAATCCAAGGGATTCCTTTGTGATGATCAAAAAGCTTACATTTGGGTCCCTCCATTATTCATTTCATGCACCCACTTCTTATAGCTACGTAGCAGACCTCTCATATATGTAAATTAAATAAAGATTTTATTATCTTCTTTACTATGATGGCTTCAAATAATTCTCCGAAATTCGATGTAATTATCAAATTATTGATCGGATGGTGATAGTTCTAAGATGTTCTAGGGAAATGCAGTTCATCTTCAAATCATTTGCTGTGTTGGCTTGATCCAAGCAGTCCAGTTTATATATTTTTCTTTGTTTATTTCTGGACTTCTTTTGTTCTTGTAAATAGTTTCAAGATATTATTCCTTATAATCATGTTGGTATTATTGCCACCTAATAATCCACTGAAGTAACCCTTTTGGCTGGTCAATCATATCAACAAAAAAGCTTTTGAATGATCTCCGCTGTACTGTTTTCATTACTTATCAACCAAGCGCACAATTTAGTTCCACGGGATGGTCCTTAAAAAATTACTATCCTCCGGTTAAATTTTTTGTAGTTATTAAACTATACACTTTATGCAAAACGGTTATTCGTATTTTATGTTGACTGTTAAATTTGAATTGAATAAAAATGAAATAAACTATTAAAATAAAATAAAATTAAAGAAGCTTTATTATTGAGTTATGTCATGTGAGTTTAAAAGTATTAAACTCATAAATTTATGTTAGTGATTTATTATAGTTAAATTAGATTATTAGAATTAAGTTAATAAGTTATTTGTACGTTCTATTTTAGAACTACTTTAAATACTCATGTAATGTTTGATATCAAATCAAGCAAAAAGCAAAGTGAAATAAAAAAAGAGTTTAACAAATTTTTACTTTTTTTTTATGTGTGAGAGTTTGTGAGTGTTTGTGAGTATTTATTTAAAGATCCTACCATCTTCCAAAATTTTGGATTTCCGGCAATTAATTATCTATGTGACTGATGAATTGTCTATACATGAAAAAGTTGGATACCCCGCAATCTGTTAGCCACATAAATAATTATTGACTAGAATCGATTGGATAATCTTGTTGTTGCAAAATAAAAGTTTGATTATCAAAATATAATAAATGAAACAACAATATCCATTTCGTAAATTTTATCAAAAAAAATAACCATTTCGTAAAAATAAATAGTTCAAAACCGTAATTTTTTTTTTGTTTACTGTTTCATTTCCATCTTCACCTATTTTGTAAAATATCATAATTAAGGAATTAATGTTTGATAAATTTATTATTTAAATTAAAAATGTCAGCATTTATTTTTATTGAGTAGTGTTTGGTAACTATACTAAATCTAACTACTAGAAAACCGTCTTTCAGCAACGAATATTTTCGTCGGTAAAAGGCTGAAATCCGCTGCTAAATCAATTTTCTGTCGATAAAAGGTCGAAATTCGTCGCTAAATCAAGATTAATCAATGAAGTCAATCAAAATCCGCTTAAAATTTTAGTCTAAAGTATTAACTAAAATTTCTATTTAAAATATGAAATTGCTAGTTTTTTTTAATAAAAGCGACTTATAACTTTAATTTAATAATTAAGTATTAATTTAGCATAGTATATTAGTATGTGGGTGTAGGGTAGGGGAAATCTAACTGTTGGTTAAGTTTTTTTTTTCCTTTATGAATAACTGTTGGTTAAGTTTGATTTGATAATTTGATTATTCATATTAATTCAGTTTGAAAGAGTTTAGTCTCAATTTTAAACTTGTGTATTTAATATGCATGGTTGATATTCGATTGGACCACTGTTGCCAAAAGTGAAACCAATATGCAATCAAAATTTTCACTTCCCTTTCGTTGGTTTATCAATGTGTTGATACTGTGCTTTGTCTTCAATATTTCATGCGCAATGTGGATACATATAATTGGCTATATGAGACAAAAATAAAATTTGACATGTATGAGACAATTTTAAATTGTTTTAATTAGATGTGCTATGTGTACTCCAGTCACAAGAGTTCTACTATCCTTAATTTTTAAAGCAATTAGACCTTTGATTTAATTTATAAACTATTTTTTCTTCTACCAAGTTGTGCTATTAAAAAGTATCATATAAAACTTGGGGACCTCTAGCAAGTTGTAGCTGAGCAACGTTGCCTCGTACCCGACGCAGCATGGGATGTGGACAGAACAATATGCATATTCTCACTTCAAAATTACAAATAACTAATTGATCATCTCCCAAGTTTCTAAATCATAATTTTTTCATAAAACGGATACCTTTTTATCTTTATAGTAAAAGAGGTGACTATAGAATTGTAGATCAATAATTATTTATGTGACAATATGATAATTATATATTTTTCTGCGCCATATAAATAATTATATGAAATTCTTATAGCGAATTCTCATTGTTATAAAATGTAAGTTCAAACCTTAAAATATAACAAATTAAATATGAATAATCAAAGGCGGAATTAGGAATTTTAATATCGGGGGCTTGATTGTACAAAAAAAATTGAGACACTTATTATAAAAAATAGCCATTTAGTAACTTTATTTATTTAAAAATAAAAACTTAGTAGTATTTTGCAAAAAGTAAAAGATATGGAGGGATTGCACTCATCCTATATGGCTGTGTTTGGCCGTCTCAAAAATCGTCAAAGATTTAGTTCCCCAAAACACTAAAAATAGCATATAAATGTAATATTTTCATCTCAAACTACCAACTCTAATTTTATCTTTAAAAATAATCTATGTATATTTCTCTGTATATTTCTTATATTATTATCTGTATATTAAATAAAAATTTAAAATTACTTTACTAAAAAAAAGCATAGTTTATACTTATTTAATGTAGAAACTACTGTCCAACTTTTTGGTGTGTGATGGAGTTGCCTAAGCCAACAGAGATATGATACCCCATATAATACCCCACAAAGTAGTGAAAGAAGAAAAGAAGAAAGTAGCAGCTTTATAGAGAATAAGGCGATGAGGAGTTGGATGATTGAAGTATATATATATATATATATATATATATATATATATATATATATATATGTATATATATATATATGTATATTCCTAAAAAGTGTTTATAATAAGAAGGCTTCATCAACAATATTAATATTTTCCGTTTTTTTTATTTATGGCTCAAATTAGTTTTTTTTTAATAGTAACATAATTTTAATAAATACAATTTTAATTACAGTCAGCTAAACATAGTTACAAAAATACGTTAATTTTTTTTAGTTTAATTTTGGTAAATATTTTTCAACTGAAAAAGATTATTTTTTTGGTTATAATTAAAGTAATTTTAGGGTTTTTGTAAATATGTTTAATTGACTATAATTTAAACATATTTATCAATACTAAATTATAAAATTTGAACAAAAATAATCTTTTTTTTTAATTGAATTTTAATAAATAATCAACCCTATAAATAAAAAGGAAAGATGCATGGGGACATGCAATACAAATTTGACAAGACAGAGATGAGCTAGGGTTTTGCGGTGGAAGTGGAAATGGAGGTGGAATAATGATATATTGATAGTTGTAATGAATGATGGGGGAAGCATATTCACTTTCCTATTTGTCATCACTTTCCAAGGCATTATTAGATAAAAGTTTCTTCAATCTTCTCTTTTTAAACCCACTTCATTGCACGATTCTATTTTAAAAATAATCATCCTTGCTTCCAAAAACTTCTACACTAATATAAAATTTAAAAAATTATGAAGACAGCAAATAAGTTTCTCTCTCTTTTAATGGTTAAACTAACAAGGTCATGTATTGGAAAACTTAAACTAAATATGAACTAGAAGCATGGTGATATGTGCATCAGTCGGTTCGCTTACGAAAGTTGATTTTTTTTTTATCTAAACTGCACGTAAAATTTAAACAAACTGAATATAGTCTAGCTAAATAATTATTTAATTTGGTTGGTTAATATTTCAATTTACGGAAATAACCAAATTTAATAATATTTATTATTAATAGAATAAACAAATTAATCGTGGTATTAATTTCTCATTGCATATAAATTTAGAGAGTAAATTAATATTTACACCTCTATAATTTCATATATATGTACACACACTTCAATCAGTCCGTTTTGAAATTTCAAACTGAAATTCAAAATGAATCTTATTAATTAAATTTTTTCTAAAAATTAAATTATATTCGCATCAAATAAATTAAAAATGGAACCAGACGAATTTTTTTTCCAAAGTGAGTATGTCATTATATTACAAATATAATATAAAAATAGAGTATTTATTACAATTCATGCTTCTTTCGCAAAATCATTCATGATGGCGTGCTGACGTTATGTAGGGGTGGGCATGGACCGGTTAACCGGTCCATGAGGGTGATTTGTAAACCGGTCCATTGTAATACGGTTTTTAAAATTAAAAACCTAAACCTAAAATTTTAAACGGTTAACCGGTAAATCGGTTAACCATCAAAAACAGTTCGGTTTTTCGGTTTTGCGGTTTTTAACCATATAACCATTAGAAAAATTAAAGACAAAAAAAGATAAAATTTTAATTCTATTTAATTTTTTAGCAAACAAAAAAAACCATAGAAATTCAAATTATATTAAAAATATAAATCTAAACTATCTTATGAATAGTTAAGTCAATGCAAATATTTAAAATTATTATTATTTACAAATAATTTATAAGTAACATCAAAATATTTTTATATATAAATTCTCCTAAAATATAGAAATATTCCTAAATAAAATATCTATCAATATATTTTTATATTTAGATTTTATTGTGTATATTATAAAATCCATATTATTTTATAGATCATAAAATATACCTTATTAATTATTAAAAATATATGAATATATATATATATATATAAACCGGTTAACCGATTAACTATGGTTTTTAGAAATCCAAAACCTAAACCTAAACCATTAACCATGAAAATTAAAAATCAAAAACCTAAACCTAAACCGTTGGACCGGTTAACCACATTTTCCAGTTCGGTTTTCCGGTTTCGGTTCGGTTAATCGGTTTGATCGGTTTTTTTGCCCACCCCTACGTTATGGGATCAATCGGAGCAAAATGGTAATCAAGTTGTACAAAGTAACCCAAAACTGTTCGTGAAAGCCCAATTTCGAGTCCAGCACCAACATCAGGCTTCAGAGCCCATCAGACTTCACACCCCAATCTAATCTAAAATTATGAAGGCTCAGGCTTTGGCTTCACGACATTCTCATGCTTTGAAAGTAGATATATTATCCGTTCATAAAAGATAAACTGATTTCTATTTTATGCGTTTCAAATTATGTATTTGTTCTATTTTTAAAAAATAATTAACTAAATAATTATCTAAAATATTTTTAATTAAATCAGTTTTAATTAACTAAATTAAATTAATTATGTCTTTAATAACAATAATAAGCACTAATACTTTTAACATAAACGATACTTTCATGTACAATTTATAGGTCATTTTAAACAACTAATTAATAAAATTTTCTTGGAAAATTGAATGCACAATTCTCTAATAAAGAGTATTATAAAAATTAGTATAACTAAACAAACTATTTTTTTTTAATTTGAACGCAAGTCAAATAAGCATATTTACTGTGGACCGAGAAGAATATAAAATAAAAACTAACAATTTACCTACTAAACTTGCAAGTAATAATAAATTAGCACTTATTTTAACTCTAAAGTCAATTTAGTACATAAATTTGTTTTTTTTTATCAATTTGCCCTATTTTTGCACATGAGTCAACGCGTTGTTCACTCCTAAACTTAATAGACAATATTTTCTTCAATTTGTGAGCAATGGTCAACTAGCACATATTTTAATTCTATGGTCAATTAGCACATATTTTATTTTTTAAGTTTAACAAATAAATAATTAGCATAATATTTTCAAAAATAACTAAATTTGATAATTTGTCAAATAATTTTGAATAATTATAAAATAACTAAAGATTAGTATTCAAATAATTATAAAATAATTATTATCTTAAATTTTTCAATTTTAAGTATAAATAATAAGTATACACTACATTACCATACTTTTTTTATATAATTTTACTAAATAAAAATGTATTAAATTAGTTATTATAATTATTTTAAAATAAACTAAATATTTTAAATAATATTTTATACAGATTTGAAGTTGATGTGTAATAGCCACACGTTGTCGCTCTTTTGATGACCATACTCCGTCACTAATCAAAATAATTGATTTGTAAGATAATATTAATAATAATATATAATTATACACAAGTGATTTTTTATATTTTAAAAAATCATTTTTCAAATAAATAAAAATTGAATATCTAATTTTTATATTTGTAATTTTTTTAATTTAGACTAATATTAAAAATAGATTTAGGTGTTAAAATTGTACTTTATTTTTATTAATAAAGTTTCTTAATAATAATATAATTTAATTTTAAAAACTGACAAAGTAAAGGAGTGAATTGATTAAAAAAAAGTAATTTTGATATTAATTGATCACAACATACAACTTTAACGGACAAATAGATACTTAATTAAAACTACATGCCCATTATTGAAGGTGAATATAAGCTGAATTAATCAAGCAAATTGATTAAGAAAAACAAGTTCATATACTAAATTAATCGATTTATATTAATTAATTATGTTCCATTTAAAAAGGGACATATTTTAATTTTTTGTGTCCCATATAAGAAGGTCAAATCACGATTTTTGTGCCATTTTATAAGGAATTTTTTTATATACCCCTTTTTCCTTTCTATAATTAATGCCCAATATTCTACACAAAAATTATAAAATTATAATTAATAAGTTCATAAGGAAAAATTAAAAAGAAAATTGTAACTATTATCTTTTTAATTTATGTGTAAAAATGATTTTGAAAAGGTATAATTTGCAAGTGGCAAATTGCCACTTTAGTCATAAAACAAGTCTAACTTGTAGACCTCCAATTTTAACGCTATGTGGTTAATGGTTGACCAACCATCTACAACCTCATGACACATCACCATTGAGGTGGGTAGGTTGGTGGGTTATGCAATTGCAACTGGCATTATGAACTATGAAGAACATACCATCTATAGCTTCTTTGACAGCTATCTTATTTTATTATATACTCAAATGACTTGATGCCTTACAGGCTTACACTTGTGTTTTAAGAACCGAACTGATTCAACCGATTTGAGCATAAATCGGATATCAGCCCGAATCTATCTTCCCCTTAAAACCCGAAATACAGTCAACATTGAATCGGCAAAAAAAAACTCTTAAATGTCAAAAAATATTAAACGGGTTAAATCGTAAGAACCATCCAGTGCATTATGATCCAAAAGCACAAGAGAAGATAACATGCAGCAGAACAGTAAGAAGCAGTTAAAATGGCAGAGGCAATGCATGAAATTAGCTTTAGTGTTTATAATACAAGGCTATTCATATTCATTTACATGCTATTACATGTAGACTTCCATAGCAACAAACTTAGACTGACACACTGGACAAAAACTAAGCTTACTTTCACAATCTTTACACAGGCAGAGATGCTTACATGGTATCAGAAGCATGCAAACCTCTTTCACTCTGCAAACCCTACAAGTCATCAAATCTTTCATCTCGTTAGTCTCCTTTGACAGAAGATGAAAATCGATAGCGCGTCCATTACAGCAGGATGCTGTATCGTCCACCTCACTATCCCCGCACCCTTCTTTGCTGTCTCTACTTTGAGCATACACTTGCTGCAGATTAAACTTGAGCGCATTTATCACGCTTTCATTGTATCTAGCCCGTTGCTGCCAAGCGCCTGCTTCCATGGATAGTTGATCCATTCGCTCCTCAAGTTCCATATTTTTCTTGTTGATGCTCTCAACCTCTGCTTCTTTTTCACGAAGTTTTTCAAGAACCTTTTCTTCCACTAGTGACAGAGTTTGGAGTTGGTTAGCCTGAACCTTCTCTAGGATGTTTTGCTTCAAACGGTCAGCCTAACAGAAATTCAGGAAAATAGTTGATAAAAATTCAATAATATATCAAAAATCAATTTATCAAAAGTAAAATGATGGGAAAAAAGAGAGCAACCATCTGAACACTTGCAAAGATTGGGTAATTAGAATGAAAATAGAAACGATAGACATAATTTTACTAACCTCCTAAATCGAATGTAGCATGCAAGAAAAATCTGTGCTTTTAAAGAAATATGAACTGCACATATGAACTGCCATTACAGTTTCCTTCTTTAGCTGGTCATTTCAAGATGTTGGTTTCTGTTTTCTTTTATCTTACCATTCCCATATAATTTTCAAGCAGGAATACAATTAAGGGAACAAAGAGTTGTGTCACAGGTCGAAGTTTACGTATCCCTGAGATTGGTTAATTAATATCATCGATATCAGATGAATAAATTTAAGTAAAAATATTAACTTACGTGAATGGACGCTAGAAAAGCAAAAAGGCCAAAAGGTCTGACTAACATACACAAACATGAAATAAAAGAGAGAAGTTAAAGCCGGTGATAGTTTTGCATACACCAACTGATTAGCCTTTTTTCCAAACATCAAAACCACTTATTTATTACCAACAAAGGATTTTCATAACTGGTATTACAAAAAAAAAAAAAAAAAACTATATCGTTCACCTCTTAATCACCAACCAAAGAATCTATAAAACTCTTGCAACCGGTTATTTGAGCTATCAGGTTCTATCAATCAACATATATAGTCAAGCAGTTAAGACCAAGTCAATGGACTTTTTGAACTCTACTTAGAAAGTTGTGGACGATAATCAGGCTCAATATTTTTAATGCAGTAACATCTTATAAGTTATACCATTGTCAAGAATGCAAAGACCTGGTTAGAAAAGAACAACCAAACTGTATAAATTTCCAAAATTTATGACAACTGTTAAGACTTAAGATGAGAACCTAGTTCAATCAACAAATCCAGCATTAGAATATTGAGCTACTATGTACATTATATTTACATGATGAAATAGGCTTATTATTTTATTCTTCAATGTTTATTCATATTTACGCATTTGTTCCGTTTTCCATTACCGATTATTTACGCATGAAATAGAGAGTTTAGCAACAAATTGAAGCAGTGTCGCCATAATGGCGTGAAGGAGCCAAGAAATAGGATACTTTGTACCGCTAACCGACACGTATAACATATCAATAGATCAAAATAAGAAAACAATCTAGTTATGGCAAGTGCTAATTTAATCATCTCATGCAACGTATAATAAACGACAGAGCAAAATAGGAAAACAAACAACTTATGGAAAGAGCTAAATCCAATCATCTCATGCAGTAATGCAACGTAACCGTCGTCTTCGAAAAACTTTTAAGCAAACACAAATTAAACATATGCACACAATACAAAGCACATTAAGAAAGCCAGCACTTCCGGTGTGAATAAAGGAGAGGTCATTCAACCTAGAAACATGGAAACTAATAGAAACTTCCTTTTTGAAACAAATAATAGAAATCTTCAAACACGGACCTGAATCTTAAGGAATCTATCAATCTCTGCATCCTGTCGCTGCAACTCCCTATCGATATCCTCCCCGATGAGCGAAATCAAAGCAGAGTCACCAGAAGATGCAGCACGAGTATTGTCAAGGGACAAGCCTAAACCCGTCGAAACTGATCGCGCTTGCAAGAAATCAACTGATGAAATCTGAGAATTATTCTCCAAGAAATCCTGCTCCTTCAACTTCTTTCTTTTGGGTTCCAGGCCATAATTGTTCCAAGGCAAATCAACTCCCCCATCACTGCCATCAGCCACAGGAGCTGCTGGACCCGGGGCAAACCCTACAACATGAACTACAAAAAGAACAAAATGAGTAATACCCATAATTTTTTTGAACTAATTTAAAACTAAAATTCTAAACCCTGAAAAAAAAGAAGAAGACATAATTAACCTAGAATTGAATTGCAAATGACTAAAGCTAGACAGTTTAAAACATGGTTACACACATAAATAAAATTTAGAGGGAAAAATGATAGAAGGAGCTTACAAGGAGGTGGGATATAAGGAGGATGCTGAGAGTGGTCTTGCAAATCAACAGGACTATAATAAACCTGACCGTCAATTGAGTACAAGTTTCTGAACAGAAAAAAAATTTATAATCAGGAATTGAAAAATTGAGCAAGAATAAGCAAATTATGTTAGGGTTTTGATAGAAATGAAAACATTACAGTTTTAGGTTTTAAAAATAACAAAAAGCAAAACGATTCACCTCAAGCTCTTGGATGGCTGCTGTTGATAGTGTTGTTGAAAGTGGGTTTGAGGAAGAGCCATTGAAATGGAAAATTATTATTACTATATGCTTCAAATCAAAGAAAAAAAAGGAAAAAAAAAGGGAGAGCTTGTTTGTCAATTACAAAGAGAGAAAGATAGAGATGGCCGATAGTTTACGATTCTTGCTATTTGTTTCTAAAAGGTCCTTGTATTTTTTAGAATTTGTCAATATGAAATTGCTCACTTGGTGCTTTCGGTTTCGGTTAGTTGAGCTAACCGTTTGTTGGCATTTCATGGGCCAAGCCCAACAAAACAGTTATGCATTCATTTCTCTACGGCCCGGAAAATAGCTCTTGGACCGGATATACTAATGAAAGAGAAAAGATAGCCCAAGCCCATAATTCGGGTAATTGGTAATAAAATACATTAAACCACCACTTGGATCGAGAGAATTTGAGTGATGAAAATCCATAGATTTTACGAAATTTATGAATTTAATAAAGATTTTTATATATAATTATACATATTTTCAGCTAAATATTTATAAAAATACGCGTTAATTTTTCTTTCTTTTTTTTGCAAAATATATGCTCTTTTAGTAAATTCTTGATAGATAATTGGTAGATAACGTATTTTTGCAAATAATAGTTAATGTTAATAGATTTTATGAGCTAGAGTATCGAACTCACGACCTAACAATTTGCTGCCTAGTGCTTATACCATTTGAGATATAGTTTATTGGTTCCAAAAATATCTTCATAAATCAATAAATTTATTTTCAACCCTAACAGTGAGTTTATAAATTTTAGATTTTACATTCTATGAATTTTTGGATTTCTGGATTTTAAAATCTCTCGATCCAAACGATATCTAAAAATAAATTAACAGCGGAATTCTCCATATAGGTCAAAAATTAATACTCATTTTTAGGGGGTGTTTGGTTCAGCTTTTGGTGAAATTTTTAACTTTTGCTTTTCAAAAAGTTTCACTAAAGTGTTTGATGAGATTTATTTAAGAGTTTTTTTGGCGCTTTTTGAACCTACAACAGCTGATGGTTGTTTCAATATTTTTAATTATTTAGACAAAATTACCCCTATTAGAATATATTGTTCTTTAACATATAAACTTATTTAATTATTTTTAAATGCTATATTTATTTATAAAATTATCTTATTTATATTAAAACAACTATAATTTAATAATTTTTTAAAATAAATCATAATAAAAAATATAAATAAGTTTAAATTAAATGCTTTTTCTTATAAAAAAATAATTATTAATATTTTTATCAAATATAATATTATTTATAATTTAATAAATAAAAATAAAAATTGTACCATTTATGGTCATTTTATATATAATTAAACAGAAAGAGCTAATCAAATCTCACCAGACACGTATGCTCTATCAGCTGCTAGTTATAAGAAACAGCTGAAACAAACAAGCATTTAATATTTAGGCATTAGATTACTAAAGTCTCCTTATTGAGGGATTTAATTCAGTTATCTAAAATGTAAAGGCCAAATGTTATAAAAAGGCCAAACCTTTCACAAAATTTTCACAAAAGTCCCGACTTTTCAATTTTGTCGATTTTGGCCAAAAACTGATTATTTAGTTTCACAAAAGTCCTGACCTTTCAATTTTGTCGATTTTGGCCAAAAATGAATTATTTGGTTTCACAAAAGTCCTGACCTTTCAATATTTGGCATGCCACATAAGCGCCAAATAGGCGTCACATAGGCAAATTGAAATCAAATTGAGAGTTGGCCACAATTGAAACCAAATAATTTGTTTTTAGCCAAAATCGACAAAATTGAAAGGTCAGGACTTTTGTGAAACTTTTATGAAAGGTTTGGCCTTTTTACGACATTTGGCCAAATGTAAATATAAGGATAAACATTGGTTTTTAAACACGCAAGGGGAAATAATAATTTTGACACAAACTTAAGGAATTGATAGTAATTTCTTTTTTGGTAAGCCCATTCGGTTTTCAGGGTTTCGTCCTGACTAATCCAGATCCTACTCGCGTCGCGCATCTGGCATGGTGGGTGAAGCCTGCCAGTGGGGATTTTCTGCATTAATAAGATTCGAACCCGAGACCTTACTTAAGCGATATCAAGCCGCTTACCGCTTGAACCAACGCGCATTGGTAGAGTAATTTTTCTTTTAATATGTGATACTTGTGGTGATTCACGTGAATGCTTCATAGTTCTTGATTGGATGTATCTTGCAGTATTATGAGAATGAAATAAATTCTGAAACATTAAAAAACTGCCATAGTAGTGTATAAACAAATAGTGTAGCTGCACATTGGAAGCTGCGTGCTTTAATTTAAGGCAAATCGGCAAGAATGGTAATATTAATTGTCCCCTCTTCCATGTGACTACCTCAACTTCGAGAAATTTTCAATCTAATCATCTCATAAAAATCACAATCCAGATCCAATCTCATCTTCTACTGAAAAAAAAACATACTGAATGGCGCAACATTATCATTATGTTCTTCCTCTACTTATTCTTGCCCTATTAGTAATGACTTTTGTTGCTGAAACTTATCTGTTGATGGACGAGTCATTGTACGATAAAAATGCGGAGATTGAAGAGGAAGATAGCGAGTCATGGATGAATAATCGGAGGTCTCTCGTATACGGAAGAGGAAGAGTACCGGTGCATTATTATATATCGTACGGTGCTTTGTCGGCAAATAGAGTACCGTGCCCACCGCGGTCCGGCAGGTCTTACTATACTCCTAACTGTTTTGGGTCGACATCGCAGGTTAATCCTTACACTAGAGGCTGCTCTTGTATTACTCATTGCAGGAGTTGATTATAATTTTATTAAATCTATTTCATGTTTTTGTATTCGAACCTTTTCTTTTTATGAATGTTTGGATTCAAACTTTTTTCTTTTTGATGAATTTTGTATTCAAACTTACTTCACTTATAATCTCGTTCGTAAAAAAATAATAAAAGTTGTGCTTTTGTTATGTTTTGTGAGTAGTATTTGATTGTTTGTAGGTCAAGGCAATTAATGCTCTAATCTAATTGTTCAATCATTTTATTCAGGTCTAATTATTTAAAATTATCTTATCTTTTTTTTTTCTTCCAATCTTTTAAAAACTTTAATTTTAGCTTAAATGCCAATATTGTATACCAAATTGAAGAGAAATCATGTGATGTATATTTTTTACAAAATAACACCACGCCGGAATTTTTTATTTTTTCAAAACCGAACTGAATCGGAATTTAAACGAATTTTGAAAATTAAATCAAACTGAATGAGTTGTTTCAGTCAGTTTCTTTGTTCGCTTTACATTAGAACTTAATTAGTTTTTTTATATCCAAAATCAAATTGAACCAAAAATTCAATTTTTTGTATAATATCAAACCAAACTGAAGCGATTTTTTTTTTATTTTTGACACCAAACCAAATCAATTTTGTTTTAGTTTTTAAAAACTAAATTGAAGCAAAGTTTTTAAAAGATATTTTTTAAAGAACAAAGTGAACTGTGTTTAGTCAGTTTTTACCTCGGTTATTTCGGTTCCGCTTACATTAGAACTTAGCTAAAAAGAATTATATTGTCAAATTGAACAAGACTGACCCGATTTTTTAAAACCAAACCGAAACAACATTTTTCATTATTTCAAAACTGAATTAAACCAAAATTGAAGGGATTAATTTTTTAAAACCAAATCAAACTGGACGGTTCAGTTAGTTTTTGGCTTGGTTATTATGTCAGTTTGTTTATATTTAAGCTTAATTAAAAAAAATGTCCAAAGTTGGGCACTACCAAAAAAAATGATTTTTTTATAATATTAAACCGAACTGAATCAAACCTTTTTTTTCAAAACCAAACAGAAACAACGTGAACCTAAATTTTAAAGATTTATTTCCAAACCAAATCAAACTGGTCGGTTCGGTCAGTTTTTGGTTTGATTTATATTCGAACATAACTAAATTTTTTATGTCCAAAATGGAACCGAATCATAGCTCTTTTTTATAATATCAAATTTTAGTCAGACCATCAAAGTTGATATTACTAATTTTTTTCTCATTGAGTCAGATCATATATTTATTTTCGATCAAACTATTCAAATCCAAATTTAAATCTATAGCTATCCGTACGTGTTATTTAAAATTGATGAAATTTGAGGTTTTAAAAAGATTAGACCACAAATGGAAAAATAAAAAACATGAGATATTTTTTACTAATGAAGATAGAAAATGTTAATTTCCGTAATCAATGAGTTATGTTAGTTACTAGGTAGCACGGAAACGGAAACGGGAAACGGAAACGATACGAAACGGACACGGGGAAACGAAAGTTTTTCAAAATGGAGGACACGAAACGTGGGGGAAACGTGTAAATAACAAAAATATAAGGATATATTTATAAAAATATTATCTAAATATTTATGATAATTAACAAAATAATTCATTCTAATATACTAAATATTTAAAATTTTATAAATATATAAAAAAATATAATATAATTCAACATAAATAAGTATATTTGATGTATTGTGGGCAATGCGAATGTAAAATTTATGGGTAACTAGTTAGATATTTTTATTTGTGGGCAATAATTTTAATTTTTTTACAAATTATTAATTTTTACAATTTACGGAAACGGCCCGAAACGTTTCGTGCGGGTGTCCAAAAGTTTCCGGTTTCCGAAACGTTTTCGAAACGGGAAACGCAACTTTGTCGAAGTTTCCGTGCTTCATAAGTTACCAGTATAAGAAACTATAGATGATTAAAGCGATCGTAAAAGAAACTATTCTTCCATAAATAGTTCAAGCTACTTATGGACCAAGAATCTGATTTTTTTGTATTGTAATTTACCCGACAGACCTGATTCCAATTCAATATGTGTAAGCTGTAGGTTCGTAAATAAACCAGACACTGGTTATGTGTTTTACTTTGAAGCTGACACTTTTGCTTTGCTTGAATCTCAAATGCACTCATATAATCATATTCATATAAAGATTATTTCACAATTATAATTAATGCAAACTCAGTTTAAATAGATTTCCTCGGTCTATTTCTTCACATTGGTCAGACATGTTCAACAACGTCTTCAAAAATGTTGTTTTCATCATATCACAAGGCTCATAGATTGGCACAAACAGTTAAACATTGTACAATTAGAATCTTGATCACAGAGCTCAATGGTTTAAGAAAAAGCTCCAACTCATGCTTATCTTTATTTAATTTTCGGATGAGAAGCATTGCCACTTGCAGGCCCTTCTGCGTCTAACTTCTTATCAAGCTGGTGGAGACCAAGCAATTAATTCTCAATAATCTAACATGAGGCGGCTTCTTGACTTTAAAAATGTACATTCATTGCATTTTATATAAAGAGGATGTTAAATTTAATACAGACCAAAAATGTTAATTACTTGTTGAGTTTCTTTCATCTCTCTTTCAATTTAATTTGTATCCAAACTTCCTCCAAATCTTTGTTATTTCTTTAAACAACAACGAATTTGCGGCTTATACAATTTGTTTTTTGAATAGTCAGTAGCTTCGTTAGAATGAAACAGTTACAACTATAAAAATTCAGGAATATCGCTCTCGATAACCTGACAATTAAGAAGTAAGAAATACTTTGATTCGCAGGTCGTCTTACAAAGACGAAAAATACATTAGAGAAGTGTTTCGCTAGCATAATACAATCATCCATCACTATACCACCCTCTACCAAATCCGGATTTCTAATATCCGATAAAATTAACTTTGAGGGCATCCGATTCAATAACCAAATGATTCCACTCTTTCAACCAACTACGAGCTTCCTTAATCCCATACACTTCACCTCTCTGACTGAAAACGAACCCGGGATGTTTGCTTGCCAAGCTTGGACTACCTCCCCGTTCTCATTTCGGACAACACAGCCCAAAGCCACCCTACCTGCATCCTCAAACTTTGCTGTATCTACATTAACCTTGAACCAGCCAGCTTTCGGACAACACCAAACTGCTGCCCCGTCCTCCTTGTTCAGCTGGAGAGAAGAAACACCATGCAACAGACCTCTTGCATTCTTCCATGGCAACAATTTCTGGCTTGCCGAGTTAACCATATCAGAAGCCGAACTTGATTCGTTCTGCCAAATCTTGCAATTCCTGTTTGACCACAACCTCCAGCACACCATGGCAATCAGCTCACAGACCTCCTGCTCTCTTTCAGCAATGAAGGAATCATGGGTATACATTATTTCCACTTCACTTGCTATTCTTTACCTTTTAAAGCTCACTTTGTCCAAAAGAACAGCATGCAAAAATCTCCCTCCAGGCCCGCCTAAACTTCCTATAATTGGCCATATCCATCTCATGAAAAAACCTATCCACCGATCTTTACAACATTTATCAAATAAGTATGGTCCAATCCTCTTCCTTTCATTTGGCTCCCAGCCTGTAATAGTCATATCATCTCCTTCTCTTCTTGAAGAATGTTTCACCCAACATGATATTATTTTTGCAAATAGGCCTCGTCGTGTAGACGGTAAGTATCTCCATTATGACTTTACCACAATTGGAGCTGCCGATTATGGTGACCACTGGCGCAATCTACGGCGCCTTGCTACAGTTGAAATCTTTTCAACTGCTCGCCTCCACTTGTTTCATGGAATTAGACAAGAAGAAGCAAGGTTGTTGGTTAAAAATCTTTTTCGCAATTCTGGTCAGGTTTCTACAAAAGTGGAGATGAGATCAAGGTTAACTGATCTGTCTTTTAACATTATCATGAGAATGGTGGCAGGAAAGCGATATTTTGGTTTACTAGTGGAAAATACTGAGGAAGCTAAGATATTTTACGATGTTGTGAAGGAGATTTCCGAGCTGAGTGGTGCAGCAAACCTAGGGGATATATT
The DNA here is from genome assembly GCF_937616625.2 of Mercurialis annua. Lineage (NCBI taxonomy): Eukaryota > Viridiplantae > Streptophyta > Magnoliopsida > Malpighiales > Euphorbiaceae > Mercurialis > Mercurialis annua. The sequence continues at coordinate 71,080,526 of NC_065570.1, forward strand.
TCCAATTCTAAGATGGTTTGATTACCAGACTGAAAAGAGGCTGGTGGCAACTCGGAAAAATATGGATTTATTATTTGACTGTTTGATTGATGAGCATCGACCTAACAAGGATTCTTGTCAAGAGAAAAAAAGCAATATGACAATGATAGATGTTATATTGTCCTTACAGGAGTCTAAACCTGAACATTACTCTGATGAAATAATCAAAGGACTTATAATGGTATGTGTCTACGTTCCTTTATTAATTTCTCCAATTTTTTCTTTACCATTTCTGTCAATTCTTGTATTTTATTTTGTCTTCAGATAATGCTAGCTGCGGGGACGGATACTGTTGCAGTGACAATTGAGTGGGCTCTGTCATTGTTGCTTAATCATCCTGAAGCTCTAAACAAGGCTAGAGCCGAGTTGGACATCCATGTTGGTCGCGATCGATTAGTAGATGAGTCGGATCTTTCAAAGCTGCAGTACCTCCAGGGCATAATTAATGAAACACTTCGTTTATATCCACCTGCACCGCTCCTAGTACCGCATAAGTCATCCGGTGACTGCAAAATTGGAGGGTATGATGTACAACAAGGCACAGTCTTATTTGTGAATGTTTGGGCTTTGCATAGAGATCCTAAGGTGTGGGAGGATCCTAATAGCTTCAAACCGGAGAGATTCAAGGGCTTAAAGGATACATCATATCGGTTGGTTCCATTCGGGTTAGGGAGAAGGAGTTGCCCTGGATATGTGCTAGCTAATAAAGTGGTGGGATTAGCATTAGCTGCATTGATTCAATGCTTCGATTGGGAGAGGATTACTGAAGAGGAATTAAACATGTTAGAAGGTACAGGACTCACTATGCCTAAGGTTCAACCTTTAGAAGCAATCTGCAAAACACGGGAGGCGATGATGAATATCCTGTTACAGCTTTAATAAGGGGATGATGAAATGCTCTGATCTAATTGCTTTAATATTTTAATCTACTATATCTAATCTAAATTATTGACTAATTAAGATATAAAACATTAATATCTTTAATCTATATATTAAGTTTTTATTGTTTGTCGTTTGGAGAAGATAATTTTTGACATTTGTGGAAGAATTTGATCCTACGGTCTTAATAAAATGTTAGATACATATTGTTTGAGTTATAGCTCACCAGGTCAATGCACATGCGTTGCGCGGGTGAGATTGAATAATTTTATAATGTTTAAAATATAAGTCTTTGATATACAATTTATAGTTAAATTAAATTTATAAATTCAATATAATTAGATTTTTGCTAAATTTTTAATTGACATTAAATTTTATAATTTATTAATATAATATAGTCAAATTTGGTTATTAAACTAAAAAATAATAATCATATTTAATAACTTATAAATACTACTAACACATTGTAAATCTTCCAATTTTATAATTATAGCCATTAAAATTTTAAAATTATATTAATTAATTTTTTTTAAAATATCTTTTGTTTAATGATCTATAAATAATACAATATAAGAACTCTTCAAATTTTTTAGTATATAAACATAAATAAAAACTCTTCGTGTTCTATAACCACCAAATTTATAAAACTCTTTAATTTTAATTGATTAAATTTAATTTTTAAAACTTTTTTATATTTTCCAACATATAATAATATAAAAATTATTGTAAATCTCATAATTAATTTTATTATACTTAATTATGTTATTTTAAATATACCTAATGCTCTATAAGATGTATTCTTAAATTATTTATTGATATAATTAAAATAAAATTTATGAATTGGCTTTTAAAAAATTCATTTCTACAAATTACAATAAATTAAATTATTAAATTCATTATGATTTATTCAATCCAAAAATTTACTAATATAATATAATAATTTATTAACTAAATTTTATAAAATCTCTACATACACGGTAACCTATAAATATTAGGGTTAATGTCATAAAAATTCATCAACTTTACACATTTTTTCATTTTAATCACGTAGTTTAAATTTTCTCATTTTCATACACGAACTACCACTTTTTCTCAAATTCATGCACGGTGCTGAGGTGTCACGACTCCATTGGTGTAATTTGCTGAGGTGGAGTTCATTTTACACCAATGAATGAGTGCCACCTCAGCGCCGTGCATGAATTTGGGAAAAAAATAGTAGTTCGTGCATGAAAATGAGAAAATTTAAACTGCGTGATTAAAATGAGAAAACATGTAAAGTTCGTGATTTTTTTTGACATTAACCCTAAATATTATTATATATTAAAACCTTTTAAATTTATAATCATACTATTTTTAAAATTTGATTGATAAGTTTTCTAAAAACTCATTATATTAAGTTACTTATAAATATTAATTATACATTATAACTTTTCAAATTATATAGCCAATGAACTTCTCAAATTCTATAAGTTTAAAACTTTTTATATTTCATAATTTGTAAACATTAATATTAATAAATAATGAATCAACTTATATGAAAAAAATTACCACTTGAAATATTATGATCAAACCACTTGTCAAAATATCCTTAATTATAAAAAAATTTAAATTCTATAAGTTTAAATGTTAATTAATTAAATAAAATCTTTAAAAAAATTTGTATTCCATAACATTATAAAATAACCTATAAACATAGTTTATTGATTAAAATTTATAATATCTCTTCATAGAAAATAACCTATAAACATTATTAATATATTGAAAGTTATAAAAGTTTATTAAAAATTAGAAACTCTTTGCATTAATTTACTTATAAACACTAACTATACATTAAAAAATTAAAAATTCATAAGCATTAAAATTCTAAAATTTATAAGTTTTTATTTTTTATTTTTCATAATCTATAAATATCAATATTAATTAATAAAATAATTAATAAAATAATAAATTGACTTAAACTATAAAATTACACCTAACAGTGTGCGGTCATTCCGCTATTAAAATATTCATAATACTTAATATTTAATTTGGAGTTTAAAATTATACTATATAATTATAGTTTGGTTATATATCAAGTTAGCTACTAGTATACAAAATTAATGTTCCATAAATAGCTTTTATTCAAGCTACCCATGAACCAAAAAAGTGACCTTTTTATGATTTTTCCTTTAATTATTATAATTTGTAATTCACCGACAGACGAAGGATTCCAATTTAACATTTGCTAGCTGTAGGTTTATAAATAATTAAACCTGTGTTACACACATCTGACTTATACAGATAACATAATTGAAGACAAAATAGTATAAAATTCATTCCATAACCAATAATTTATGACCAATTTGTGTCATTAATTGATCGAGGATGTAATTGGAAAGCATGTGCCGGGGAAGAAAAATCAAATTACTTGCACTACGACAATCAAACTTGCACTACGACAAAATTAATTTATAGTCTTAAGGGTTATTTACTATAACCGTACTAAAAGAAAGATAGAGGGTCCAAAATACTTTCTTTAACTACACTATTTTTTAAGATTTAATATTTTTTATTCAACTCTAACATCCCTTTCCAAACAATTACATATAATTGATCATTATTTTTCGTTTTCTTAATTATTAATTAGTTAATATAAATTATTTTAAAAAGCTAAATCAATAAATTTCTAAAAAGTTGAAGTAATTAATTTCTTTTCTTGTTTGTTATTATTTGTTATTTTAGTCAGTTTTATTATTTTTAGTTATTTTAAATATTTGATTGTTTATTATTTTTATAATCGATAACAGTAGCACTATAATTTCATCATAAATTACTTCGTGAAATCAGGTTGTATTTTTTCATTTGATTTGCTAATTTTAGTTTATTTTGATTAAAAAATGGGTACTAAAAAGATATAAATCAGATATGTAAATAAAAAGTACCGCTTAGGGCCGCATTTCACCTAAGCCCGGTGGCTATTATGACTGTTTTACAATGGCACTGACATCCATATGACTTTTATTATATTATAAGTAAATATTTTTAAAATTAATCGAGCTGACAAAACTAATTCCATAATATTACATGATGATTAACTTATGCTATGCAGTGGTAACAAATTTGATATGTATAAAAATGACTTCTCTATTCACCATCGACATTGAGTATCCCTAATTCGCACCTTTGAGTTTCAATTCCACCCTCAAAATCAAATTAGACTCTTTTTCACTCGGGAAAAATTCATAAAAACCCTTATAAAGTATTCGTTTGAACTCTTTTTCACATAAAAAGTTAAAAATGGATGACTTAGTTTAACTTTTTTCAAATGGAGAAGAGATCAATTTAATATTTGAGGGTGGAATTGAAAACCAAAAGTGCGAATTAGGGTGCAGCTGACAAACTTGCAACGTCAGGGTACATTTGAAATGGGCTAAAAGATGGGGTTTTTTTGGTGATTAAGCCAGCATTTAATGATCTATCAGTTGGTATCACTTCACTTTTAATATGGAAATATAAAAAATTAAGAATACTTATGAAAAAAATGATTAAATTGATAATCATTGTTGAGTAATTTCAGTATTAATACAATGCTATTATCACTTACCAGTAACCTTACGATGACTATTTGACACTAATTTTTAGGCCAATCTTAACTTCTTCGTTCATGTACACTTTATGTTTTTGTTATTGGTTTGATGGCTCAATGATCAGGCAGTTTGTCTGTATTGTGAGAGGTTCAAGAGCTTCGTATGCAAAATACCTTTGGCTCGTCTGAAAATTATACTAACAATCAAGCAAATGAAATTGTCCACTAAAAACCAATAGAGTAAGATGAAGAAATGAAATTAAATAATATTACTAGTAAGCAATATTTAAATAGTATAGTTTGTTTTACATTTATAAATACAAAATTATATTGATAACCAAACAAATATAAATAAAAACAAAAGTTCTCAACTCAGAACTCACAAGTCGCTACCGAATCCATTCCAGCCTGTTCCCCCACTCAACGGGCAGTTGCCCAACCAAAAAAGTCCAAACATTCTTCCTTCAGCTCGCTGCCCAACCCTTCTCAAACGCTGCCCAAGCTAACCAGTTTCTCATGTTCCAGTTCTATTCAATGAAAATGAATCAATAATACGCTAAAACTGAAAGCGAAATTTAAAATGTAGCCATCAATCATATGTGCAAGATTTCTTGAGGGAGATTGGGACATTGAGCTTCTTGGGATCAAAAGTAATATCGCATTCAATTCTTTTATTAAACTTCGGCTTAACCAATTTTCCCAAAACATAAGCTCTCGATTTCAGAGTGAAAGTCAGTTTTAGTGTTGCTGGCTGTGTAGTTGTCCCTGATTTACTAATCAAACCAGCTCCACTTCCATACAAAGGAATTTTATTGCTCATCACTGGTATTTGGACTAATCTGTGACCCTTTCTGGACTGATAAAACTTCTTTACCTGCAATTCATAAGTACCCAATTCACCAAATCAGATAATTCGAGTTCTTGAAGTCAAAATTGAATTGTATTTTTTTGTGAAGGTGATCAGTAACTTAAACTTACAGTTCCTGAGGCTATATTGATCTCGGAATAGAATAGATCTACAGGTGTGGATGTGACATGAACTCCAAAAAATGTTCCGGTGTTTCTGTAGTTCATTTTAACTGTGGAGTTAACTGAGATCATATCAGTTGCCACTCCCGTAGAATCTGAACCAGCTTGAATGCTGAAATGCTCAAATGTTATACTCTGCAAAACAAACACAATTAGCCAAACCCCAACAATAAATAGACTTAAGAATATGGTAATTAAAGAATGATGATCTACCTTCATTGCGATCTTGGGTTTTTGCGGCTTACTAGCACCCCAAAGAATTAAAGAAAAGAAAGAGAAGAGAACGAAGAAACCGACGATAAAAGCAAGAAAGAAACAGCGACGCGAGATACCCTTTCGCCGCTCTTCATCTTCAAGAAGACCTTCTTCTTCAATTACTGCGCAATCTTTCCACTGTTTTTGTCCCTTTCTATTACTTTTAGATGCATCATTGGGAGAGATCTTGCGGGATCCGGGTTTTAAAGACCCAGAGAATCTGCTCGAAGACGATTCACGCGAGTGACGCCCGACGGAAGAGTGTGAATGTGGCGGAGATCCCACCGGACTGATTATCGGCGTCGAGTGAAACGACGTGGTTGTTTTCTCTCCGTCATGAGAATCCCGTGATGGACTCTGCACGTAGTAGACTGGACGGCGTGGAGACCTAGTGGGTGAAGATGGTGCGAGGCTGGTGACCTCTGAATCTGTCTTGGCATGCATTGCCATGTAAGGTGTTTGCCCACTGAAAACCAAAACAGAGACAGAAAGACCCGCTTTAATGGTGGTCTTAAATAATTATATGTTGATGGAAAATGAGAGAGGGCTTCGTAGTTTTGTCAAACAGGTAGAAGGGTAGTCGGTGTAAATAAAAAAAAGAAATGAGTGCGATAAGGGAAAGTGAAAGATATGACGCGTCGAATGTGACAAAGACAAGAGTGAAGTTATGCGATTGAGTTGGGCAGATAGAGGAAATAAGATACCAAGTAATGAGCCGACAGCCGGGTTACAGTTGGCACCGCACCACGATTCTTTTTTATTCGACTCTTTTGGTTTGGTCGCTACTCGCTGTGGGATTATTTTGGTTGCAAAATAAATTTAATTAAATTTATTTTCTAATTTACACTATTTATTTTATAAAAAAATAGTCTAGATTTGTCGAAATACTTTTATACTAAATAAAATTAGTCCCTTATAGTAAGGCTCCCGAAGAAAATGCATAGGTGAATTATTATTTATTTTGATATTTTTTTGTTCGGTTCTCAATTTCAATTTTAATTAGAAACTCTAAATTTGATATACAATTTACTTACCAAATTTAACTAAAACATGACTATTTTTCTTTTTGAAAAACAATGAACCAACAATAGCATAATTTTCCAGATACGGAAACAAAGGCAATTATTTTTGCGCGTAAAGAAATGGAATAAATTTGAGGGTGGGCTCCTCATTCGCACATGTGAGCGGTGAGCCCATGTGGAAGTTAACTCATTTCTTCAACTGCCATTACATGTGTTCTTTTCTTTATTACTTTTTTCTCTTTTTCCTTTTCCTGACGTAGATAACTCACGTTGTACTCAACACTCAAGGCTTTGCAGGAGCCAACTTTGCTGGGCTGGGCTTGGGTCTAAGGCCCTAAGCAGTAGTTTCTTGCAACACTTACTAACTTTATCACTCTCCCTTCTGGGATGTTCTTTTATTGGTTAAACAAGTGGTTACATACACTAACCAAAACAACATTATTAAATAAATTTAGTAGAAAAGTATAAGAATTGAATCAATCATCAACGTCAAAGTATCTCAGGCCTGTGATGGTTACAGGACTTTTGACAACGTATTTACCCTTAGAATCAACCCACTTCAAGTAACCAAAAGCTACATCTTGCGGAATCGCTTTTGGACCTTGTATGGTCACTTTATAGCTTAGCTTCTCATACTTTGCTTTAAAAACCAACTTGTTTGGAACCACAGTCGCTTTTATTCCGGGAATTTGTGTCAAATGTGCAGTGTAAGTAGACACTGCATCTCCCACATTTGTTACTGTCCTGTGGAATTCTTGAACAGCAGTCAAATTGGCTTCAGACGAATCAGCATTGAAGTATGCGAGAAAAGAAGGGTAGTTAAGGTCTGAAGAAGGTGAAGAACAGTCATTATGAGGTGCTCTTGTGATGGTTTGGATTTGTTTCTGGGTCATATTTAATGAGCAGAGAAGATTGACATAATCAGTAACGTTCGCATCGTAAATCAGACCCGGGTCTAATGCTTTATTGGGATTAATCTGGCCAGCTCCCATGTCTAAAGGAGTAGCTGGTTGGTTTCCATAATCAAAATCTCTAATCGGTTCATTGGCTCGAGTCATTGTATCAGCAGTAGTCATTATTGCTGAACGAATCGCGGCGTGGCTCCAATTAGGATGCGCCTTTTTCAAGAGCGCTGCTACTCCTGCTACGTGTGGGCAAGCAATGGACGTTCCTGATTGTAGATTGAAACTGCTGAATATTTCCTGATCGGAGTTAATACGATCCACAATCGTATTTTTTGGCCATGCCGCTAAGATTAGAGAACCAGGGGCCATAATGTCAGGTTTCAAGACAGGTCTGCAAGCTAAAAATGGTCCCCTAGAGCTGTAGCTAGTAATAACCGGAGCAGATTTAATGCCGAGAGTTGTTTTCTTGAACTCCATGCTCGCTTTTGGCTTGGTAGTGCTGTTGATGTAATCTTTGATCTTTTTCCCATTTTCTGAATTCATAAAAATCGCTGGAAAGTGGCTTCGGATAAAACCTTCATTTGCATTTTTGGTTATGAAAATTCCTCCAGCGCTAGCATTTCTATTGTCGCGAATGTTTTCAACTTGGTCCTCTAAAGAAGTTTGGCCTTCTTCACAAACTACAATGTGTCCCCCAATATTTTTCAAATCATCGAAGTCGAAACATTCACCTTTAAACACAATTGGAAATGAAGTAGATGACTTAACAGAACCAGGATAGAGCGATAAGCCAGTAAGTGAAACTCCATTTCCTAATTTTAAAACCGCATTAAATTCACGGTCCATAGTACCCGCAACAACAGTTGTTACCCAAGGCATTCCATTATGAAGTGCACCGCGAAAAGGCCCGCGATTTCCTGCGGAGGTTGACACAAATATGTTCTTCTCTACCGCTGCAAATGTTGCCAAAGCTACTGGGTCTTCATACATCTCGATGTCATCATATCCCACGGAGATAGACAAAACGTCAACTCCGTCAATAATTGCTTGATCAATTGCTGCAATTATATCAGATGTGTAAGAACCTTCAGGCCACACGGCCTTGTACATGGCTATATGAGCACGTGGAGCCACTCCATTGGCAGTTCCAGGTGCATACCCAAAGTATGATGTCCCTGTTACGAAATTCCCAGCCGCCACGCTCGATGTGTGGGTCCCATGGCCCATCGTGTCACGCGTAGAGTTCATTGATATCGTGACGTTCCACTTAGCAATTAGCCCTTTATTGTAGGATCGAGCTCCGATGAGTTTTTTGTTACACAACGAGGAATTGAACTCCATGCCTCTTTCGCATTTCCCTTTCCATCTTTTCGGGATTTCTGACATTCCATTGTCACTGAAACTGTCACTTTCCGGCCATACACCACTGTCGATCACTCCGATTACGACACCTTCGCCATAATTCGACACCTTCCAAGCTTCAGAATTGGAAGTAAGGCCAAGATAAGACGGTGAATGAGTTGTGTCGGGTTTGACAGGGCGATCTTTGATGGAAGAAATGTAACCTGGAGAGTTTTTCAAGATCTCATGCTCAGAAGAAGAGAGATGAGCACTAAAACCATTCATAACATGTTTATAGCTATAGAGAAGCTTAGAAGGTTTGGCTTCAGTAATGGTGTTTGTGGTTTTAGAAAGTTGAAAAACAGAATGAAGAGTAGCCAAATGCCAAGTATGGTGATTAGAGAAAGCTTTGGGCATGGCTGAAAAGTCCATGTGGACAATGTAATTCTCCTTTTCTGCTAGAAAAGAGGGAATGAAGCATAATAATGCAGCAGCAGTCCATAAATAAAAAGGACCACTGTATTGTTTTGCCATGACTTATTGAGCAGAATATAGGATTCAATAAAACTGTGGAAGCTGAACGTGTTTATATACAGAGAACTAATTGACGAAAATTTAGCATTTTTGGACATAATGCAGCTTCTTAAATTATTGGTACAAGTTCATTCCACTAGCTATGTACAAAACTTCATCTTCATTCCACTCACATTCAAGTTGATATGGGATAAAGATGAGTCAGATGACATGTGGGTCTGGTCTAAATATATGCAAGTCTTTACAGTTGACTTCAACGGCTGCTATGCTATTATTATTATCACAATACCATTCCATTTCTCCTTCCTTTTCTTCAGATGATGGCAACCCCATCATCTTTCGAAGCTTCCTGCCTAGATATATTTTCGATGTTTATCTACGGTGGCGGATCTAGGAATTTTGAATGGTGGGGTCCGTATATTATATATTGAAAAATTAATAAAATAATATTATAATAATAAAATATGTCTTATTATAATTTTTTTTGATGGATTTCCATTTTATAAAAAATATTTATAATAACAGTTACTCATATTATTTATTGATTTTCCAATGTATAATATTACAATCATTCAACCCTTAATCAATCATTTTACTAAATAAAGTATTATTCGGTAATTATATCGTAGATATGAATTTTTTTTGTGCCGAGTCGGATAAATAAAAAACTGAGTTATTATATTCCATTGTATGTGAATTTTATTATTATAATATTTCAACATAATTAACTATGTAAATAAAAAAATAATTAAACAAAAATACACTTCTAAATTTTAATAATATTAATAAATAAAATATATATAAACAGAAATATATAATTGTTTACTATCTATATATTTATATACGTCAATTTTTTGAAATTGTAATTCATATGCAATAATTTGTATTATACATCTATTTTTATGCAAGTCAAAAGTTTAATATTTAAAAAGAATTTTAGTTATTTATTTGTTGTTTTTGTTTGAATTACAGAAGTTGTTTTAAACTTTCTAATAGATAAATGGTTTGAATTATAAATTATATCAGTTTCTAATCTAATAAAACACTTATATAGAAATTAATTTAGTTAAAATGTATAGATATTATGTATTAATGGGTTTTGATAAATACATATACGCATGGTAATTTTTCTTTTCCAAAAAAAAGGTGGGGTCCATGATGTACATCCGCCACTGTTTATCTAAACAATTGGATCTAATACATGGAGTCTGAACCCTTAACTTTTTCAGAAACTTATTCTATTTAACGATAAAATTGGTAATATTTATAAATTTACATAATTGTTTTCTTTGTAATATTAGATTTATCTATTATAAATAAATTGTTTGAATATTTTTATTTTATAAAAATACTACAATGTCTGTCCAATAAATAATTAGGACAAACATGATTGTTAAAAAATTATTTTTCTAAATAAAATGAGTGAACTTATAAACAAAATATTATAATTACTCTTATTTAATAATATAATAATTCTTTTTTATTCTTTTTATGTTATTGGTAAATTAACACAATTCATGGAAATATATATGACAACTATTCATTTTACATACATGTATTGGCATATTATATCCCAACGTTTTTAAAACGTTACAAATAAAATTCTAACTTTTCGCGTTTTTACACTATATAGCCTAAAAAAATAACAAGATGACCAAAATTCAAAATTAGGCTACAAAACATGGCAATTGAAAAGGTTAGAATTTATTTATTAACATTTTGAACATAGGACTTAAATCACTAAAAAGATAAAATAATAAAATTTATTTTACCAATTACCATTTATTATAACAAATTTATTTGGCGAATATGAAAATGATTCTAAATTATTATCGTTTTGCATCTTTTTTTTTTTATCAAGCTTTCCGACTAAGGCTTTGTTTGGGAGAGAAGGCAGTAAAGTAAAATACGGGTTTTTAAAGTAATGTAAAGTACTGTAAGGGACAGTAAAGGAAGGTAAGGGTTATGTTGAACTCTTTTATGTTTGGGAAAATAATAAAGTAAATGAAGGATTTATAAAAAAAATCAGTTAAAAATAATCCAACACCCTAATTTGGAGGGTTGGTTATGAGAATTGAGGGGGGTTGTTCAACCCCTTAAATTTTTTTTTTTTTTTTTAAGAGGGATTGAAATTCTTTAATTTCTATTAACTTTTACTAACCCTCCTCAACCCTCGATCCAAATATAGTATGTAAAGCAAAGGTAAAATGTTATACGAAAAGCAAAGCAAAGGAAAAATATTAGTGGAGGCGGTGGAAGTTGTGAACAATCAAAAGCAGAGAAAAGTGTACGTTTGTTCTTTTAATTTTTTGACTTTATTCTTAATTTTAAAATGCAAGTTTCTCTCGTCAATTTGTGTAACTTTGTTGTTTTAAATTTAATTTTATCTTTGAAATTTATTCTGTAGTTTTTGATATTACACAAGGTGTTCGATTATTTGCCTAAGTGGGCATTTTATATGCAATGTTCTTGTTTTTAAAGTAGTTATCAGTTTCTCTGGATGATACCACTTGCTTAGAGTTCAAAATGATTGATTCTATAATGTTCTCTATTACTGATCTGAAAATTTATTCTGAATAGTTAATACAGCTTACATCTAATCATCGATTTCAAAATTTTTCTGACCTATGACCGCAATGGGACTCCTGACAATATATTTACTTTTGGAGTCAACCCAGGTCAAGTAACCAGAAACTACATCTTGCGGGATTGCTTTTGGACCTTTTATGGTCAATTTATAGCTTATCTTCTGGTACTTGCTTTTGAAAACCAACTTGTTTGGAACAACACTTACCTTAATTCCAGTAATGGGTGTCAAATTTGCTGTGTAAGTAGACACTGCATCTCCAACATTGGTTACTGTCCTGTGATATTCTTGAACAGCAGTCAAATTGGCTTCAGAGTCATCAGCGTTGAAGTATGCGATAAAAGACGGGTAGTTCAGGTCAGAAGAAGACGGGGAAGAACAATCACTATGCTCCGATTTTGTGATAATTTGGATCTGCTGCTGGGTCAAATTCAATGCGCAGAGAAAGTTAACATAATCAGTTATGTTGGCATCGTAAATAAGGCCTGGATGTAGCGCTTTATTGGGATTAATCTGGCCAGCGCCCATATCTATAGGAGTCGCAGGCAGCTGGTCAAAAGAAATATCTCTAATTGGTTCATTGGCTTGAGTCATGGTATCGGCAGTGGTCATCATTGCCGATCGAATTGCGGCGTGACTCCAATCTGGATGTGCCCTTTTCAAAAGTGCTGCTACTCCTGCTACGTGCGGGCAAGCCATGGATGTACCTGATAGTAGATTGTAGTTAGTGTATATTTCCTGTTCATTATGGACAAGCTCCACCCATATATTATCAGGCCAGGCAGCTAAAATTAGAGAGCCAGGAGCCATAATGTCAGGCTTCAGAACCGGCTGGCATGATAAATCAGGTCCTCGGGAGCTGTAACTAGTGAGACTTGGAGCTGATTTAACACCGAGTATTGTTTTCTTGAACTCCATGCTTGCTTTTGGCTTCATGGTGCTGTTGAGGTAATCTTTGATCTTTTTCCCATCTTTCACATTTACAAATATTGTTGGAAGTCGGCTTTGGATGAAGTTTTCAAGGTCTATAGCTTTGGTTATGAAAATTCCTGCTGTGATGTTATGAGTTAAGCGGACGTTGTCATATTGCTCCTCTAAGCCATCTAAGTTTCCATATTTCTCTTCGCAAACTATAATGTGTCCCGTTTCAAATTCTCTGTCGTCAGAACAGCTACCTTTAAAGACTATTGGACCATGCCAAGAAGTAGTATCGTTACCAGGATAGAGAGACACACCGGAGACTGAAACTCCATTCCCAAGATTTAGAACTCCATTGAATTCACGGTCTAGAGTCCCAGCACCAACAGTTGTTACCCAAGGCATGCCGTTGTGGAGTGTACCGCGATAAGGCCCATCATTTCCCGCAGATGTTGACACAAATATATCCTTCTCGGCAGCTGCAAATGTTGCCAATGCTACAGGATTTTCATATAAATATTTATTACTATATCCCAATGAAATAGACAGAACATCTACTTCGTCCATGATTGCTTGATCAATTGCAGCAATTACATCTGATGTATATGAAGCACCTTCTGGCCACAACGCTTTGTACATGGCTATATGAGCACGCGGAGCCACTCCACTGGCAGTTCCAGGTGCATACCCAACATATGATGCGCCTTTTACAAAATTCCCGGCAGCTATGCTCGACGTGTGGGTCCCATGGCCTTCCGTGTCACGCGTGGAATTCATGGCTATAGTGGCGTTCTTATTGGCGATTGCCCCTTTGTTGTAAAAACGAGCTCCGATGAGTTTGTTGTTGCATAATGAAGAGTTGAATTCAGTTCCGCTTTCACATTTCCCTTTCCACCTTTTTGGAACTTTCGGCATTCCTTCATCGCTAAAACTCTTACTTTCTGGCCAAACACCAGTGTCGATCACTCCGATGATGACATTGTCACCGTAATTCGACACATTCCAAGCTTCAGAGTTGGAAGTAAGGCCAAGAAAAGATGGTGAACGAGTTGTGTCTGGTTTGACGGGCTGATCTTTGATTGAATAAACATAGCCTGGAGAGCTTTTCAAGATCTCGTGCTCAGAAGGAGAGAGATGAGCACTAAAACCATTCATAGCATGAGTATAGCTATAGAGAAGTTTAGAAGGTTTGGTTTCATAATTAGTGGTGTCTGTGGTTTTAGAAAGTTGAAAAACAGAATCAAGAGTGGCCAAATGCCAATTATGATGATCAGAGAAAGCTTTTGGCATGGCTGATAAATCCATGTGGACAATGTAATTCTCCTTTTGTGCTAATAATAGAGGAATGAAGAACAAAATGTTAGAAGCAGTAAACAAAAGCCATACATGGGAAGGAAAATTGTAGTAGTTTGCCATAGCTAACTGCGAAGATTATGTGAAAGTTGAGTAGGTTTATATAGAGAATTGACAATTAGAATTGTTGGGTCATTGTGTGCTAAATTATGAGTACCGCGTTATACATTTTTCTCACATCTGATTTGCGTTTATACTTGAAAGGACAAATTAACTATAGAGAGCAGTAGTCAGTCCGGTCAAATAGACGACTTGTGCAAGTAGGCTTATCAAAATGATTACAATAACAACTTGACAAGATGAGGCACAGTCAGCTACTTCAGCTTCAGTCCAACCAGCCACATGTTTCATGGAAAATCTAGAGCAAAATACTCTTAGGTTCTCTTATATGTCATAAATTACATTTTCAATTTTTATTATAAAATCAAATATTTTTTTATTTTAAAAAATAAATGAAAGAAAATAAAAAAAACAGCAAAAATAATTAAATTTATTAAGGTATTGAAGCTTACAAATTAAATTGAATTTATTAAGATTTTTGTTCTTTATTTATAATATGATGATTATCATTTAAAGTAAAATTTTGAAAATATAACATTTTCCATACTTGTTTTATACTTACGATTAATTTTCCTTAATTATTTTATACAAAACAAATTATCTTCAAATATTATAGTAGATATTATTATTTCAACATTTACAAACTTCATGAAAATATGTTTTATAATCGTTCAGAGAAAGTATATAATTATTTACAATGAAAATTTATGATCTTAACTTCTAAATGACAAATTCAAAAAAAAAAAACTTCTAAATGACATGAAGTTGATCTTTTTTACAGGGATATAATATTTTGAACGAATTTCAATTATAAAACGACACATTGAAATTTTCTACATCCAGACTAATCTTAATTCGAGCCGGCTAATTTTTTTGTGAGAGATAAAATTTTAATTTCAAATTTTAAATAGCATCATACATGAGTACAATTTAAATTCGCAACCTCAAATATGAGAATGTGGATCGGTTGATTTTTTAACAAAGAAATAAATAGGAATAAAGGATCAATCCACTCTCTTTTTTGTAGAGATAAACATAACACATTTTGACTAAGTTTTGTGTTTTTTTGACTGATCTTTTTGAAAATAATTCTTTATTATTATGTGGCAAATTGAGGGGGTGAATTGATCTTTTGTACAAATAAAATTATAAATAGAGTAAGTGATTTTTACTTGGTCACTTAAGTAGTCAATGCATTATTTTAAAACCCACGATGCCACTAACTCACAAGCCAAGATGCTCCTGATTAGCACTGACCAGTGGACTTGTTAAGTGATAAAACAGAGCTGAGAGAGCACTATGTTTGGTAATTTCTTTACGGAATCTATTTAAAATAGTCCGAAAACTATCATTTATTCAAGATTGGCAGGCCGACAATTGAAACGGCCCAGATGCAGAAAATCCTGGATTAATTGCAGATATATACCATCTATGCAGTGTTTTAAAAACTAAACCGATAGTTGAACCGGTGAGACCATTAGTTTTTGGTTCAACCAGTTCAATGACCGGTTCAATCGGTTTGATAAATTTTAAAAAAATATGATTTACCGGTTTTTTATTGGTTTGACCTCCGGTTCAACACCCTGTCTATATTCATCCACTTCTATCTGTCTATAGTCCCGCCGCGGAAAAAATATGGTTAAGTCCCCGAATGAGATAATAAGAGACAATATGCATTCATATTTATCCATTCATGATTCAGTTTAATCATATTATCGAATAAAACAAAACAAAGGGTCAACTCTTCATACTTGTGTCGTAGGATCTCATAATTATATTTTAATTTTTTTGAGTCAATTAGATTATTAAATTTATTTTTTTGGATCAAGTAAGTTCATTTTATCAGTTAACTAGGAAAGTGAGATTCTAAACATTACCGTAATTCAACCTCAATTTATTTATCTAATAGAAAGTTGGTTTTTGGATGAAACTAATTATAAGGAAAACAATTAATAAAAAATTAACTATAATTAAATCTAAATAAAATTTGTGTAAAAATTATGGATTAAAAGCAATTGGAAATCAGCACTTTCACTATACTACTTCAATCTGGAAGTATGAATAATGTGTTGATTACATGGTCCGGGTCGTTGTAAGGCACTAAACTCTGTTCACTCGAGTCAAATAACTAGCAAAAGTTCAATTACACTAATTAATTAATAGACAACTCACTCTCGTATAATTACTAATCAAGTTAATTAATCCACCGTAAAAACATCTAAATGCTTAGGGGTGAGCAACGGTCGGTTCGGTCACCGAACCGCCCAAAAATTCAAAACCGTTTGATTTTCTAAAAATTACGGTCACCGAACCGTATTAACCAAATTATATCAAAACCGTATTAATCAAACCGAAATATTACGATTCGGTTCGGTCGAAAACCGTAATATTTTTTGTATGATTTTTAGAAAAAAAAAAACAGTTTTTTAAAAAATAAATAAAAAAAATGGAAAAATTTAACCTAGAGAGTACATGTGCTTTAAATTAAATCTATACTTATTGTTTTTTTATTATAAAACTATAAAATTAGACAAGTTTAATATATAAATGTGAGTATATGAAAGTTTAAAACAACGTAATTTTTAAATACGGTCGGTTCGGTTATTACGGTTATTTTTTTGTAAAAACCGTAAACCGAACCGAATAGTTAAAATTTTAAAAATTCGGACCGTAACCGAACCATATTTTCAAATTATATTTCGGTTTGATTAATTCGGTTCGGTTCGGTTATTCGGTTTTGACCGTTTAATGCTCACCTCTATGAATGCTCACCTCATCCTCATATTATTATTATTAACCATTAAAATTATTGATGATTGAATCTTCTTAAGACAATGCTTTCTCTGAGTCATCCTAATAACAACTAGGATTTACTTGATCAAATATACCCACAATAAGCGCAAATAATCAATTCGCATATCTAACATCAACCATACTTCAATAATTTAAAGGGTTTATATTGAAATATGCCTAAAATTTTAATTTCTATTTGTGTTAGAACCCTATTGTAGAGTATTTACAGGTGAAGAATAACTTTATTGTCATTAGGCAATTAGGAAGATATAATCCAATTAGGATTAATATTCCTAATGCCATATAGACTATTTATTCACTATAAATACACTATTTTATTCACCTTTTATAATACACCAAACCGAACACACAATGTAGACATTAATGTGAATAAGGGGAAAAGGGGGTGTGTGTGATGTGAGGAATATAAGTTAATTCTTACCCTTTTGTAAACTTCTTGTAGAGAGTTAAACACTTTATGAGTTTTTTTTTCTAAGAGCATATTTATTAGAGATGTTCTCTATTTGGTAATTTTCCACCAATTTTGTACTCCTTTTAATGATTAGTGGATGGTTCAATTTTTTTTGCTCGTAGATGTACGCTTTAATGCATAACCACGTAGATCTCTTGTGTTATTTATTTATTTTGCTATATTGTTATTTGTTGATCAAATCTATAATTAAATACCTACCGAATGATTTCGATTCCGCTGCGTATACCAATCCGGTCAAGAACCGGTCACGACAATTGTTATCAAAAATTCAACATCGTTATCAATGTCACAACAGTTTACTTGTATACAGGGGCGAAGGCACTCTTGTGCCAAGGTGGTCAATTGACCACCTTTGAAAAAAAATTGAAAATTTTATGTGTAATTTATATTTATTTTTGGTAAAAAAACACAAACAACAGATATTGACCACCTTATTATTTAATTTTATACTTTTAATTTTATACACATGTAAAATTAATTTTTTTTGTCCCCCTTTATATGAATTTCTAACTTCGTCCCTGCTTGTATATTATAAAGTGGGACTTTAAAAATGAGACATATGAAGTGTATATCAACTGTCAAAAATTCTTTGGATTTGGAAATGAATGTATTTGAACAAATCTTTATATGTTGGGCTCCATTTGTTTAAGGCTAAAATTAAACTTGTAGAAATCTTAAAAAGTTTGGTTCAAACACATCTTAATCAACAAAGTGTTTTGAATTAGTTGATTTATATGATTTGTTCAAATGTAGTAGCCCATGCCCTGTTGGCTGTTGCTGAATGGTAGAAAATGATGGAGCATTGTGTATCCACAAACTGCAAGAAATAGATAAATTGAGGATCACATGTTTACAAATTACAAGTTCCAAACTTTCATACATCCGTTCAAAAAATATATAAAAAATTGATAACGAAATGTATTTATTATTTTGTCTGTTAGAACTTAAAAAGATAGTATGATTTTGCTTTCCATTTCTTCTCCTTCGTCTCAATGATGATTCAAGTTCAACGCAAGGAATACGGGTACCATAATATTTAAGAACAAGTATGGAGTATTTGTGATGCGGTTAGCACGCGAAATTGGAAAAACAATTTATTTTTTAAAATATTTTCTAGTTCAATATGAAAAAATTAAAAAAATATATTAGTTTTTTGTGTTTTCAATTTTATACTTAAAACCTATTTTAATTAATTACTCTTTAACCTCATTCATTCATATCAAATACACTTCGTCCTTTTAACCGTTTTTTCCTTACTTTATTTCTTTATTTCACGTTCTTCTTCTTCCACTTCTCTTCCAAAACTCCGAATTAATATATTTTCAGAAGTCATAATCTGAAATTATTTCATTACGGATTAATGCTTGATTAGTGTTAACATAATCATTAGTATCCTGAAACATTTAAGGTTGGCTGCATGACAAAAGAGGGCTCTAATCTTATAGCTCTTCCTCAAAAAGTATTTAAAACTTAGAGTATCAAAATGCTATTTTATGCTAAATTTAATATGAAAAAAATGATAAAATGCTATAAATAGCATAGCATTCTAATTTTTTCTCCAATTTACAAAGTTAAAAATAAGTGATATAATTATTTATTATGATAATTATCTCTTAATTTCATTGATTTCTAATTATTTGATATTTTTTTAATTAAATTTTTGAAACAAAAATTAATTTTTTTTTTGATATAATAATGAGCTTTTCAAAAGAAATAATTAAGAGAATCAAAGAAGTATATAAAAATAGATTTTTTTTTTATTATATTGATATATGGTCTACTATTAAAAAATCAAATCGAGATCGTTAAATTAAATAGAAGCATAAAATTTATGAAGAAAGTAAAAAAGTAAAAATATATGTGAAAATAACAAATGAAAAAAAATAACCTTAGTAAAATTATAATCAATAATAAATTGCTATTGGTTGCTGTTATTTAGTATATGCTATAATCTGTGTTAAATTTAGCCCGTGATATAGCATATGCTAAATTTAACATAAAATACAGCATAGCATTGAAGTTGTATTTTAGAACTGAATGCTAAATTATGGCATTAGCATTCCATTTTAGCATTGTATTGTAGACGCTCTTTGTCTGCTTTTATAATGTTCTACTAATTTTTTTAGCTATATATCTTTAATCATGTTGCTAATTAAGTAAATGTAACCATCATGCATAAGCCTGAATTTCTAGTACTATTTTTTTCAATTAATAAAACTTAATGATGGTTACAGCAGAACAGAATAGACATTTGCTAATCTTATTTGGGTGTTGGGTTTTGGATTATGTTCCTAAAAAGTTAGTTCACTTTATTAAGCTCAGCAACTGGCTATTACTATATTATTTAATCATTACAATGTAATTAAGGTAATTAAGTAAGCTGTCATACATTATTAATTATTCTAACCAACTTCTATATCTTAGTATAAAAAAGTTTTGTCTTGCTATAGAAGTTAGGCCTCGTTTGATTGAAGCAGAAAACGAAAATATATCTTTAACTATTGTTTGATTCTCAATTCAATATAGGTAAATTTCTTTTTACCAATGTATTTTAATATTAAGGCCAAATGATTAAAAAAGTCGAAACTTTTTCATGAAAATTTTACAAAAGTCCAAAATTTTCAATTTTATCCAATTTGTCCTAAAACGTATGATTTTGTTTCAATTTTTTCCAATTATTTACTCATGTGGCGCCTACGTGGCGCTGATGTGGCAATGCCACACATCAGCGCCACATAAGCAAAATTGTGTAACTGGATAAAATTGAAAGAAAATCAAGCGTTTCGCAACAAATTGGATAAAACTGAAAGGTTTGAACTTTTGTAAAATTTTTATGAAATGTTTGGTAATATTAACTAAAAAGTAAATTAATTAAAAGCTCTTATGATCAATGGAGAATAAAATATATGGAACAACTAAAAAATTGTGATATTTTTGGAAAAGAAGTAACGAAAAAGGATGGAAATGATTAATTCTTTCGATTGGGGGATGAGTCGTTTTCATTTTAGGAGTAATTGAATTTCCATTATGGAGTTTAAAAAGTCAACCAAACAAGAAGAAATTTGTTTTCAGACCAAACATGCCCCTAAATTATTTCAAGATGTTAATATCTATTGCACATGCAATATCCAGCTCTATTTTGTCCACATTTATGGAGTATTTTATTACTTTAGTTTGATGGGTGGTGCATGTTGCGATTAAACAACAATCACACAGCAACCACACACAATACTCCATCCGATAAGGTGAAATCTCATGAAACGAGGGAGCTATACGAAATTGACTCGACAAATTTTAAAATCAATTTGATTAATATCAAAATAAATTTGGGTTGAAACTTTTCGAATAAATTATCGAGTCGAGTTTAAACATTAAAATACTTTATTCAATAAGTTTGCGAGATTGACTCGAAAAATACTTGAAATTAAGTCGATTAATATCGAGCCAAATTCAAATTTGAGCTATTTGAATTAATTATCAAGTCGCATTTGAATTTTAGAATATTTGGTTTGATAATAGTTTGTGTCCAATCATATTGTTTGGATTCTTATTATGTCGGTATAGTTTTTTAACAGAATGGAGACCACGTGAGATTGGACACACGCTATTAAATCGGTTCAAGCAAATTGATTAAAATCAATGTGAACATTACAAATTGACAAAATTTTGCGATCTTTTTAATAATATGGCTAGAGTTATTAAAAGTCGAAAAGTATACATCTTCTAGTCCATTATGTAAATTGTTTTGACAATAATGTATATGAATAAATTCAAACTCAATTGATTCATATAATGTTATTATTCATTAAGGTTATTAATTAACACTTTGAAGTATACAACAAGTAATCAATAATGACAATTAAAATTAGCTCTTCTAATTAAGAAGAAACTAACTCCGAACTCAATGCTGTAACCACTATAGGACTCTTCACACTGTATTTACCTTCACTGTCAACCCACCTAAGATAGCCGAACACTACACTTTCTTTTAACATTGCTGGACCTTCTATCACTAATTTATAACTCAGCTTCTCGTTCTTGCCCTTAAACTCCAACTTGTCTGGTACAACACTGACCTTTACTCCATTAATGGCCGTCAGTTTTGCACTGTAACTTAATGTTCCTTCTCCTATGTTGGTCACTGTCCGATGAAATTTTTGTACGGTGGTCGAACTTTTAGAGTCGTTTGAATTGAAGAAGGCAATGAAAGAAGGGTAGTTAATGTCCAATGAGGGCGAAGAACAATCATTAGACGATGACCTTGTGATTATCTTGATTTGCTTCTGAGTGAAATTTAATGCGCAGAGGAGGTTCACGTAATCGGTTGGGTTCATGTCGTAAATCAGACCGGGGTCTAGTGCTTTGCTAGGGTTAACCTCACCCGCACCCATGTCTAATGGAGTTGCAGGCTGGTTGTTGTTTCCGATATCTTTGATTGGCGTATTAGTGTGATCCTCTGTATCAGCGGTAGTCATCATGGCTGACCGGATCGCGGCCGGGCTCCAATCAGGATGAGCCTTTTTCACGAGCGCCGCCACTCCTGATAAATGCGGACAAGACATTGATGTTCCTGACAGTATATTAAAATTGCTGAATAGCGGTTTTGAACCGATGCTCAAGGCTTCAACGTTGTGCGGCCATGCGGCTAAGATTAACGAACCAGGAGCCATAATGTCTGGTTTCATAACGTACGGACAACTCGGCGATGGTCCTCTAGAGCTGTAGCTAGCCAGACTCGGAGCTAATTTGCTCCCCAGATTTGTTTTCTGAAACTCCATTTTTGCATGCGGGCTTTCTCCGCTCTTGATGAAATCTTTGATGGTCTCTCCGTCTTTTCTGCTTACGAAAATTGCCGGAAAACCACTTTGAATAAACAGTTCAAGATCGGTGAAATTAGTTATGAAGATGCCTCCCGTTATATTAGCACGTCTCAGGTTATCAAATTGGTCATCTAAAGAAGCGTTTTTATCTTCACACACTACAATTTTTGGTCCGACCTTATTCACCTCCTTGGGATCACTACATGAACCCAAGAAAACAATTGGGGTTTGATTAAAAGAGTAATTTCCAGGATAAAGAGACTGACCGGTGACGGAAACGCCATTTTCAAGCATTAAAACAGCACTGAATTCGCGGTCGAGCGTACCCGCGGCAACAGTTAGAACCCAAGGTATACCGTTGTGTAATGTCTGAAGAAATGGGCCTTCATTTCCTGCAGAACTGGATACAAAAATGTTCTTCTCTACAGCAGCAAATGTGGCCAAGGCAATTGGGTCTTCGTACAAAGGAACACCATCCAAGCCCAAAGAAATGGAAATGACATCCACACCGTCCATTATAGCTTGATCAATTGCAGCAATTATATCAGCAGTGAAACCACCTTCTTCCCAGAGAGCTTTATACATAGCCACATGAGCCTTCGGAGCCACACCGCTAGCAGTTCCGGCAGCATAGCCGAAGAAAGAGGCACCTTCCGCAAAATTCCCAGCCGCCGTACTGGAAGTGTGAGTCCCGTGGCCGTCCGTGTCGCGAGTTGAGTTCATAGAAATGGTGATGTTAGGAGTTTTGGCAACTAAAGCTCTGTTGAAAAATCTAGCTCCGATCAGTTTTCTGTTACACAGCGAAGAATTGAATTGGTTTCCACTTTCACATTCTCCTTTCCATCTTTTCGGAATCTCCGATATTCCCTTTTCACTGTAGCTCTCACTTTCCGGCCATATACCGGTATCCACAACTCCGATAATCACACCCTCACCATAATTCGTCGACTGCCACGTCCCTGAGTTGCCGTTGAGGCCAAGAAACGTAGGCGAACGAGTCGTGTCGAGTTTGACAGGCAAGTCTTTAGTGGCAGAAATGAACCCTGGAGAATTTTTCAATACCTCAAGCTCAGAAAGAGATAGATGAGCACTAAAGCCATTGATAACGTGAGTATAAGTATAAAGAAGTTTAGAAGAGAAAAGTGAAGCAGAATCAGTGTTTCGGGTTTTAGACTCTGCGAAAGCCGAAGAGAGAGTTGCTAAGTACCAGCTATGATGGTTAGAGAAGGGTTTGGGCATGGCGGACAAATCCATGTGAACAATATAATTGTCAGTTTGTGCTAATGTAGGGCTGAAGAGTGAGAAATTGATAAAAGAAATGCATAAGCAATACAGAATATTGTAATGTGTAGCCATTGATGATGAGCAAGGTTAGGATTTTAATACAAGTGTAAAGCTGTGTGCATGTGTTTATATAGACATTTTGAAGCTGAAGATACCTCTCAATTATTTGTTATCCGAACTAGTTTCTTAAATAAAACCAATTATTGATTGATTTTATCAAACATAACTATGATTAATCACTCAGTTTTCTCTTCTAAGTTGATTGTTACCGCTAATATAAATAGATTAAGAGATGGGGTTGACTTGGTATTTGACTTGGGTAGAAAAAGAAAATAGCGGTAATGAATGAAGCTTGAAAGAGGTTGACACTCATGAAGAAATTGAAGGTTATAAGTTAGAGAATATCCTCACGGCTAAGTTAGTGGATAAAATATAAGAAGAGAAGAGATGGGACATTTGGCTTTGTATTGTGGGTATGGACCGCTTTGATTACTGGTGTACATCTTCGCGTGCAAAAAAAGTTTAACTTATCAAAAACAAAACTATCCTTATCAAATTTGCAAATTGAAGTTTGAGAATTGATTAAAATTCTTATACAAAAATACTTTCATAGAATCTCCCTCGATTTTCCTGATTAAAGGTTGGATAGGAAATATGCTTATAGTTATGAGCCCACCACCATGTGCATTTATATATGTCCTTTTCAAAATGTACATTTTTTTAATCAAATATAAAATTATATCAGATATTAGGTGTTAGTGTTAGTACTATTTTAAAATTTATTTTAATTCAACCTAATGGCTGCAAAGGGGTGGGTTGAACCACGCCCTCTAAATGATGCAATGTTGAGTGTTGCCATCCGAGCCAACATTCACTTGTTATTCAAAATGTGCATTCGAAGTTATAAAGATGTATTCTTTTGGAAATAGAACTAAACAAATTGTTATGTTTAATTTTTAGTTTACTTCAGTTTTTCTGATTTGTTTTGAAATAAAATTTAATAGGATATTATTTATATCTTAAACCGAATCATGAAATAAACAAAAGTTATTGTATTAAATAGAATTAAATCAAATTTATCGGTTCGATTTAGTTGGATGTTTGTACTTCTAATCCTATAAGTTGCAAGATTAATTACCCTAAAGTAATTTTGATGAAAAATACTAATAGTCCGAAAAGGAAACTACAAGCATAAATGGACCCCTAATGGCCATGCAGCAAAAGAAACTTATAATTGATTGGTTGACAGTAATATCTTGGTCCGCTATTTGGTTACATATCGTTTCTGAGTCTAAGGATTTACTAGAAAACAAGGACAAACGAATGAAGTCTCAAAACGTTTACAAGTTAATGCGTTCATTATTTGAAAGCTCAAATTAATAAAATTTGCATTATTTATTCATGGAATAAATTATACTACTACTACTACTAGTTTACTCCAAGCAAACTGAATTTTGACACATTGCACGTTACTAAAAACACAATTATGTGTCTGTTGTGATATGATCAATCTGTATTTTCCTATTTACTATTAAGGGATGTTTTGTATTATAGTTGAATAAAAATTACATTAAACTTTTAAGATAAAATGAAACCTACCCACAATTTTAATATTTTTAAATATATATCATGATCTCTAAATTTTTTACATTTTGATCTATCATCTTTCAAATTTTTGCCAAATATATCTATAAATTATTTAAAAAATGACATATTGCAAGATTACATTTGTCACTTATGATAAATTTTGTACATATAGACAAATAATATTGCGCCACATTAGCTCAAAACAAGTAATTGATAAATTTGATAAAATTAAAAAGATAATGTACGAAACTAATAAGATTTAAAGATTGTACTATATTTGACAAAAATAAAAAAATATGGCTAGATAAATCCATTTTGAATTGAAGATTTTTAAAATTCATAAATTTTAAAATAATTTGTGAAATTTATGAATATATAAATTTTACTGTTTAGAATAAATTTACTTTTTCCGTTTTTTTTGTCTATTTAAAGTATAACACACAAATTAAAAGTTCTCTTTGTGTTTCAAATTATGAGAGTGAAGACTAATTTAACCATGCTAATCAATAAATGATTTGATTCATTACATGGTATAATTATGAAGAGGGTAAATTTAAAAAATAATGGTAAAACTCATCTTGAATTTTTAAATGAACAAGTAATTGCAAACAAATGAATTTGGCTAGATGAACAAGAAAATAAAACGGATGGAGGAAAATTCATAAATTTATAAGGGTATATTTGAAATAATTAAATGTTAACGCAATCCACCATTCATAAAAATGATGGATTCCAACTTGCCCATCTAAGAGGTGATATTTGAATTAGGAAGTTTGCCAGTTTGGAATAAGATTTTTTTTTTTAAAAAAAATCCGTAGGCTTTATGTTATTTTTCTATACTAAATAATAAATCTCGGTGAAATTCATGAATTTTACAAATTCATATATTTTATTTCTTCAAAATCATCAATCCAAATGGTCTCTTAGAAAACTATCAATTGAAAAAAAATAGATATTTATATTTTACAAATAAATAAATTAAATAAAATAAACAATTAAAAAAATAAAATTACTTTCTTAACTTTAAAGAACAATCTCGAATATTTTTATGTTCCGATATAATTTTATATTTTATTTTTATCACACGATTTCAAAAAATATATAGTATTAATGTAAATTTTTATAAGCTTATGTATATTTTTATTGTATTTTTATCTAATACTATTACTGATTCATTTTTTGAGATAATAGCAATAAATTTTAGTTAATTTGTGGGCTTTAAATAAAAATAATACAGAATAATATGTTATATCTTAAATGTATAAGCGTTAAACACATTTTGATAGGTCGTGGTTTAAATTTTTCTATAAGTGCTTTTTTTCTAATAGTAAAAAATAATATAAAAATAATAATTTTAAAAAATAATTTACTAAAAATCAGAAACATTTATGAAAAAAAATAGAAAAAAAAATTCTATCATAATCCTAAATAGTTAAACTATATAATGAAGTTGAATTTAGTTTTAGCTTGGTACTTGTGTATTTAGTTTTCTTTCTTTTTCTCTTTTTAAACTATTCATGTACATGTAGTTTTGTTTCTTTTTCTGTTTTTAAATTATTAAAATATCTTTGTTATTTTTCATGCATACTAAAAAACATTAGAACACACTTTCGTTATTTTTAAATATGAACCTTTTGAGTTTTAAAAATATTTTATATCATATAATTGTTTAAAAAAATTCAGTTTTTTTACCTAATACAACATTATTTAATTCAATCTATTTATTTAAAAACATAATTACTTTTATGAAGACTTTTATTATTTTTAGACTTTCTATGTTTTTTTTGTTTTTTCTCATCTTCCCAATAAATCAAATTAATTTTTTTAAAAATGTACAAAATAAATAATGAATGAATAATAATTAATAAGAATAATATAATAATATTAGTGTAAATTATTCTTAATTTGTATGCCTCACTCCAAAACGACATGTAATTAAGAATTGAGGGAGTACTTTTTTTTGCCTTCATCAATCATTCTTTGAAACTATATATACTTTTTTTTGAAGATGAAACTATATATACTTGTAAATGTATTTTACTATAAAAATTAAATAAAGGATAAAAATGAGAAATTAAACTAAAAAGGTACAATAGAACTTCTTAAATGAAACACAAAAATAATAATAAAGAGACTTCTTAAATAAGATAGAGAATATATATCTTAAATTGAGAAATAAATAGGAAAAAATTTATTTGAAATTAATTACTTATAATGATATTATTATTTGTCAATTAATTTTTTGCATAAGATAGAGAAGAAGATCGCTACTGCAGTGTTAAAAAGAATAAATTTGATGACACATAAATGAAAAATACTCAATTGCGCTAATTAATGAGGAAAACATAATTTAGTTAATAAAAAATATAGTACTGAATAAAAAGTTCATGTATTTTTTACTTATGAATTAAAGTAACATCATAGAAATACACTATAATTCTATTTGATTTAGAAGTCATTTTAGTTTAAAAAATATTTGTATTATAATAGCTTTTATTGAAAAAGTTATCTCGTTAATCGATTATAAATAATACATCTAATTATTTATAGTAAATTTTTATTCACTATAATACTCATATTATATTACAATTTTAAATTTTGGTAATGATATAAGTGTGAGATGTGAGATATCCAAATTACGCTCGACCTAGAAAATAGGTCCAATTATAAATTACAATATCCAATTATGAGTTATTTCTTATTAAGAGGAAATCAATTATGAGTGTTTTGTTTACATATTCATATTTTATTGAGATGATTTTTATTGGATGTCTATCTTTTTTTTGTGATTAGTGGATGATTTAAATTTTATTGTATGTGAATATAAAATTTATTACCAAATCATGAAAATCTCTTATTTGTATTATTTTACCATCACTATTAATTAGCAAAAAATATTTTTACTACTAAAAATACTAAAATTGTTACTTTAAAAATACATGGGAAATTCTAACCTAGACCTAGTAATAAAATTTAAATCGTAACATGTTGCTAATAAAATGTTGTCGTAAATAATTATTAAAAAAAATACATATTTGTTTGTCAGATAAATTTCTAATTTAAATATCTAACAAATGGTTTTGCATTCTGCTGCATATGTCAATTCCATTAGAGAAAAAATTAAATTATGATCACTCAAAATTTCACCAAATTTAAGCATTCATAATCTTTTAAAATGGAAAAGAGAATATCATCATATATGGAATTGGAGTAGTAATATCTGTTTTGTCCTAATTATTTAGGAGAAAGAAACAAAACAAATTGTACTGTCATGTGCGGTAGAATGGGAAACAAATTACAGAGTAGCCTAAGTCATACTCTAGTATGGCCTTGATAGTATTGTCCATAATGGACTGAGAAGCAAGCTATGAACCTTCTCCGTAAATTTCATCCATTAGAGGACTAGACAAACTAATTGGATGGATATTTTTTTCACCAACATACAGATTCATATTAAGTTCAAAAGCAAAGCAGTTACAAGTGTAAGTCTCGGAATAAAGAATATGACGCCTACACTACTAATACAAAAAAACCCATCGGAAATTGTCTTACAAACTTTAAAAATTAAAATTACATTACTGCGATGTAATTATATAAATCCTTTGATTCTTAAAGAATATGCAAAATTGATGAAATTAACGGAAATCAGCAACAAACAAGCTTGAAACATCACAAAACTTGAATGAACAGAAAAACATAACCGAACGACGAAATTAATTAAGAATCGGTACATGTGATCGTATATAACTCCAAGGTCTTGATAAAATTCTAAAAATATCATCAACATAAAACACATAGCACATCCAATATTTACTACGGATAAATTTATTCAAAAAAAACATTAAAAATACACATAAAATATAAACATATGGATGAAAAAACGGTAAAATTCCGGTCTAGACCGGATATCACCGTTTCCCATCCCAAAAAAACAACCCAGTGGATAAACCGGAGAAAGATGAGCTCACCGCCTATAATTTTTTTATTTTGCTGTTAGCTTAATTGGATGGTTAGTTTTCAAAAGGTTTAATATTACTAAAATTTCACTTTTTAGAATTTTTTAGAAATTTATTCACTTTACAGAAAAATTATTCATTTTTTCAAAAGCAATATAATTGAATTTATGTGATAATGCCAAATTCGTATTAAATATGAAATTATTATTTATCCAAACCACGTGATATCTTAAACGAACTTTTACTTTTATTTTTTAAAAAAATATACATTCAATTGTCATATAGGTATAATTAAACAGATTTTAAATTTTGACCAAATTATGATAGATTTTCAAAAGTTATAAAAAAAACTGTTAAACTCTTTCAAAATATCAATTAAAAAACAATTGCAGTATTATTAATTAATGAGTGGTTATTCTATACAACCCTTACGGTGCCATGCCATTTTTGAAATAAATCAATGTACATTTGCGACAATTTTTTTTATTGTTTATTTATTTTATTAATAAATAATCTACATGACTAACACATTATTGATTTTGTATTGTATAATTTTTTTTAATAATGAGACGGCTTCTATGCCTTTGAAGCTGAAATTGTAACCTAGCTTCATGGGTCCTCTTAAACTTAAAGGAGGAAATGAAAAAAAAAAATCCACAATCTTTAGATAGAACAAGGGATATAAAATGAAGTTTAAATTTAAAAAATCATAAAAAAATGATAAAAAGATTTTTTTAAATAAGATGGGATGAGTAGTTTTTTCTTTTTAAGTTTAATAGCTATAAAATTCTCACATTTGACCTTTTCATTTCAATCTAAACATTTAAAAAAATTAATTTAATCTAATTTTAATAAACACGCTTTCTTATAATCAACTAAATATATCTATATGTAAAAGATTTAAATCTTTTCAATTTTCTATTTACATTCCAGTTTTTCATTTTTAACCAAAAAATATTTATCAAAATTAATTATAATTAAATATATTAATCGGAATTGTGTCAAAAATTGGCATCTTTAAAAATTTGAGATATAAATAATTAAAAGAGACCAACATTTTTGATTGATTGTATTGTCTTTTAATAAGTGTAGAAAGGAAATTTTTATAGTCAAGTCAAGTGACACAGTTTTTATTTCTTAACGAGGACACCTTGGCAGTGAGGGGATAGGGTCTATTCTAAGGGCATCTTCCAAGAAAGTCACCAAAATTAGACCACTTGGAAAAATCATCTAATTATAATTTTTTTTATAATAATTTATTGTTTAATTTATTTTTATTTAATTAAAGACTTAAATATTAATAAACATTATTTATTTAAAATATTATAGAATAAATTTACAGACAATAATATCGAATTAATTTAATTAAATATATTTTTAAAATAAAATATTAAAATTGATCTAAAATATTATATAAATATTTTTACGAGACGAGAACTAACATAAAAAAATAAAACATACAATATTACATAATCAAAAAATATTGTATATTTAGTCAAATATATTAATAATTTGATAAATTAATACGAAAAGGCTCATATTGAACTTTGTAATGTACTAGTAGAGCATTTCCGAATGCTTCATAATCATCGTGAGG
Organism: Mercurialis annua; assembly: GCF_937616625.2. NCBI lineage: Eukaryota > Viridiplantae > Streptophyta > Magnoliopsida > Malpighiales > Euphorbiaceae > Mercurialis > Mercurialis annua. The sequence continues at coordinate 71,111,543 of NC_065570.1, forward strand.
ATTAATTATGTTTTAGCCTTTTTATTATATCAATTTAAATAACCTAATAGTATAATATTTATTTTCAATAATTTTAATATAAATTAAATTTTAAATAATTTAATATTTATAATAAAAATATTTACTAGCATTTGATATTATAAATATTAACAGTATTACACACACACACACATAAATTTATAAATATAATTGATAAAAAGTGTATAAGCGTGGAGATAGATCTCCTAAAGTCTAAGGTAAATCGGATTTGTTTAGAAATGAGTGCACGGGCGGAGTCCGTCAGGTTGTTCTTAAGGGGGATCCTGGTCCCTCCCAGAATAATTATTGGCTTAAAAAAGCCTCTTAATAATTATTGGACCCTCTTGATTGTTTTCTTTTTTTCTTTTTTAATTTTCTTTTTTAAAATATAGTTATTATATTGAGATTTTTATATAGTTTGGTCCTCCTCTTAAATTCTCTATAGTTCCCCCTTGAATGGATGAATGGTTCGCAGAGTTGGTATTAGGATGCTCGTTAAAGTTTTTTTGGATGAATAGATGCTTGTTAAAGTTAAAAGATCTTTAAGATAATAAAAATGAAAAAAAGATATTAGATGTTGAATTGGGTGATTCTGATTGGAATAAATTTACTGATAAAAATTCAGTGATTACCATTAAAAATGGCCTAAATTATACCTAAAGATCAACGGTTCAATCTTGCTCTGCAACCTTTAAAGTTGATAATTGTAATGGCTTATTGTAAACAAAAATTCAAATTCTTGCGCATATTTACAATTTAAACCAATTTTTTTGATTTTTATAATGTTATTCCAATTTTATTCTATTTTATTTTTGTGCAATTCTATTCTATTGTTTTCTAATCAATCTAACTGTCCCAATTTTAAGTTAAACTTATATGCTAACTCCGTCATTAGCAAAACACATTTTTCGCAATTTTAAAATTTAACTACTAATCTAAAAGAAATCGAAAACAACATTAAAATTTGATTAATCTAAATTCTCTAATTTTTGGTGGTCGAAGAAAAAAAAAAGCAAGTTTGAAGCGAAAAATGATTAGAAAAGTCAAATAAACGAGGTGAAAGATTAAAAAAATAGATAAAATTGCAATGAAATTGTTAAATTAGAATAATATTTAAATATTTAAGAGTTTGGTTTAAATTGCAATGAAATTGTTAATTGTTAAGGGTTAAAATCAAATTTAAGTTGCTAGGCTCTGGTAATGAGCCATTCTGTAAGTTGGCAATTATTATTTGAATAAGAACTTCTAATGAATTCTGATTATTAAAATCATATGGAGATCAATTTTGAACAAAGTTTCAACGCGCCCTCTGAACTTGTGACACAGGATCATTTAACTCTATTTATATTTTTTTTGAACAACTAACCCCAAAACTTTTCATTTTTGGATCAAATAACCCCATAATTGTATTTTTAAAATGCGTAAAATACAAATCGGAGGTGAGAGATGCAAAAGCATAATTAGATACTTCCCTAATTGTTGCGATATAATTATCCTAAATTCATTTTTTGAAATAAAAATATAAATTATTGGGCTATTTGACCCAAAAATAAAGAGTTTTGAGGTTAGTTGCTCAAAAAAATATAAATTGCGTTAAATGATCTCGTGTCACAGGTTCAGGGAGCGCGTTGACCCTTTGTTCGATCTATTTTCATGCATTATTGAGACCATAGTTAACTGGATTGGGATTCTCTCAAGTCATTTTGAACTTGAGTGGGTCATGTTCACGATCTACACCATTCGTTGTAAAATGAATGGTGTAGATTAAAAAAGTAAAATTTTAATCAAATTACTATACACCGTTCATTGTACGGTGTAGATCGTGAACATAACCCCCTCAAGTTCATTTAAACGTGAGAGAATCTCAATTCATAGTTAACTTAACGCCATTTCAAATTACACATCCAACTCGTCCAAAGCGAACAAGAGATAAAATTACAATTGGGCTCCTGACTGTAAGATTTCCATTCACTTCAGTCCAGAAAATGGAACCAAAAGTCACCCTTCCTTTCATATTCCAATACCTGAGAGTGGGCCTATAGCTCTTCATGTCGTATTTATTTCTGAAAACTAAAGTGTTAGGCCAGACAGTAACCGTGGCATCCTCTGGTGCAATCACCTCAGCTTTATAAGTGGCAGCACCGTCACCTACATTGGGGACAATCCTTTCGAACTTCCGGGTTAAGGTTACTGCCGATGATGTTTTGTTGTCATACAGAGCAATAAATGATGGATAGTTGAGATCAGAAGAAGGGTTTGAACAATGGTATCTGTTTGATCTTGTGATGGTTAAAATATGTTTGTTGGTGTAATTCATGGAGCAAAGAAGGTTGACATAGTCTTGTGGTGAGGCATCATAAATCAGACTCGGGTTTAGTGCTCGGTTAGGATCAATCTGGCCAGCTCCCATGGCTAAAGGAGATGCATAACCGAGGTTGGCATCTCCGTTGTCTCTGATTAGATTTTGAGTGTTGTCTAATGGGTTTGTTGTGGTGATCATCGCAGACCGGATAGCTGCTGGGCTCCATTCCGGGCGTGCACTTTTCAGGAGTGCAGCTATGCCAGAAGAATGTGGACAAGCCATTGATGTTCCAAAAAGAAGTGCAAAATCACTTGGTAAAACTATATTTAACCCAATTCGAGCTGCATTTGCAATTGGAATCCAAGAGGCCAAAACTTGCGATCCGGGCCATTATATCTGGTTTTAAGACTCCAGGACAGCTCGAAGAAGGATCTCTGGGAGTGTAAATAGCTGCAGCAGGAGCAGGCTTGGTGCCAAGAATGGTTTGCTGGAACTTCATGCTAGTTGAAGGGTTCTTATCGGTTGTGGCGTACTTGATGACAGCGGGTGCATCATTGGGGCTAATCACCAGTGTTTTTAAAATCGAACCGGTGGCTGAACCGGTTCAACTGGTCTAATGACCGGTTCAACCGGTTTAATAAATTTAAAAAAATTAAAGAAATTCTGGTTCACCGGTTTTTTATCGGTTCAATCCGGTTCAATACCCGGTTTTTTATCGGTTCATATCGGTCCAATCCGGTCTAACTAAAAGATCCGGTTTTTTTGCCTTTTCAGACCGGATCACTGGCCGGTTCGCGGTCCAACCGGCCGGTCCGGTCCGGTTTTTAAAACACTGCTAATCACGACTGCAGGAGTTACAATTTCATCTAATTCAGATATCACCTGAGAATCTAAATAAAAACAGCAGCTGCCACATTTGGTGAGGCTGCAATAGCATTCTTTTGATGAAAGAAATGGCCAATATCGCACAAAATGACAGCATAAGGAGCTTGAGACAATAATTCAGTGGAATTGCAAGCTGAAAAGGTCTTGTTATAAATCAGTGGTAAGTCATCAACCAAAGAGTTAGCTGGAAACAAAGTCCACGCTGTGATGATTTTGCCATTGCCAAGGGATAAATAATTTTTAGCTTACTCTTTTGAATATGCTTAGTAGGAAGACTAGAATAATATATTATAACTAGGTCGATACCCGCGCGTTGCGCGGGTTTGATAATAAAATCTACAACAAAATTATTTTCTTATACTATCTTATTTGATATATGAAAAATTTGAACAGTAAAAAATCTACAACAAATTTATTTTCTTATACAATCTTATTTGATACATGAAAAATTTAAATAGTAAAAAGGATAAATAATTTCATTTCATTTTATAATCATATATAGTTGTAAAGATATGAACACACAGTAGCATATGATGCATATTACCATCAAGCAAATAAAAATAATAATATCATTCGAACATATTCTAACTATAAATTAACAATTTGCGTGCTTTTTTTTTCTCTTATAATAAAAACACATCAATCGAGCGTAAATAATAAAAAATCAACTATAAGTAATTTTTTTTTTGTGAAATATGGATATATTTTGTCATATGAAAAAATAAAAAATACATACCTTGCTTTTAATGTTCAAGTGCATACATGTATATAAGATAAGAAATTATGTATATGAAATTTTATTGATGGTTCTCATTTATATATAAAAAAGTAGTCTTTTCATATTTCATAACTTACAAATATTAATAATGTAGACTTTTAAGATTTCATAATAAAATAACTTTAAAAATTTATAGCTAATTAAAAATAATAATTGAATTCATAATTTATAACATTAATGATGTATAAAAAAAAACTCTTTAAATTTATAACTTTTTAAACACTAATAAAATATATTAAACATTAGAAATATTCAAATACACTACATACTAAATATTATAAATACATTAGGCTCTTTAAATTTTAATTTCATAATTTTAATTTTTTTAAAATACCATGAATTTAAACCATCATTTTTTAAATTTAAATTACTTTTTTAAAATATATTTTATGTCATAATTTATAAAAGTAAATAATTAAATAAAACGTGAAAAGTATTTTTATATATCTTTATGATAAATCAATTTAAAGTTTTTTTACTAATATTTATAGGCTATGAAATTCAAAAAGTTGTTTATTATATTATTAATGTTTATAAATTACAAAATACTTTAAGAAATAGAAAGATAATTAAAAAGAAAGCCACTTGGTAAAATTTTAATGTGACACTTGGCAAGTTTTTGTTAATTCTAAATAGCTCAAGATTATACTATAGTATGATATGATGATTTTTATTTTTTGTTTTCTAATTAGATTAAGAATTTAATTTACTAATAGAGTTTAAATTATTTATAACTATTAGATTTTTTGAATTGATTACTAAATTTTGAGAAGAGTATTTTTTTCTCATAAATTTGGAATTATTTGAATCAACAAATGCCTAAATTACCTAGTATTACTTGAATCAATAGGTTTTTAAAAGCTATAATCTGAAGTTATTTTATTAAGGCTTAATCACCAAAAAAACCCTCACCTTTTAGCCCCTTTTCAGTTGCACCCTGACGTTGCAATTTTGTCAGTTACACCTGATTCGCATCTTTGGGTTTTAATTCCACCCTCAAAATCAAATTGGACTTTTTTCACTCGGAAAAAATTCATAAAAACCCTTATAAAGTACTCGTTTAAATTCTTTTTCACATAAAAAGTTAAAAATGGATGACTTATTTTAACTTTTTTCAAATGAAAAAGAGATCAATTTAGTACTTGAGGGTGGAATTGAAAACCAAAGGTGTGAATTAGGGTGCAACTGATAAAATTGCAACGTCAAGGTGCATTTGAAAAGAGACTAAAAGGTGGGGTTTTTTTGAAGATTAAACCTTTTATTAATCAATACATTTATATGTTGATCTAAGTTTCCGCAATGTCATAGAGCCAAGATTGAATTTTTGAGTTCTATAAGACCCCTGTAAATAGACATATTTTGCTGTTCTAATTTCAGCATGTAAAACAAGAAAATTTCTTTAGTGGTCCTACATAATCATAATGCATGTGTTGAACATATTAACTCAGAAGATACATTTTACTAATACAAGAAAACCTACACAATTATCAGCACTAACATTTTTGTAAGCACCTACAGAATTGAGCAGGGCTTAATACATAGTTTGACCCCTGAACTTGTACCCTTTTACCCATCTAACCTCCAAACTTAACGTCTCACCTATTGAACCCCTGAACTTGTTAAATAACCCGATTTGACCCCGAACTTGATAAATACGTAAACATTGAACCCCTCCGTACACAATTTCTTCTAGAACGTTTCAAGTGACAGGTGGACACGAAGGGTTCAATATTTGCATATTTATCAAGTTCAGGGGTCAAATCGGATTATTTAACAAGTTTATAGGTTCGATAGGTGAGACGTTAAGTTTAGGGGTTAGATGGGTGAAAGGGTACAAATTCAGAGGTCAAACTATGTATTAAGCCAATTGAGCAGTATAACTAGCATAAGCCGTACACAAAATATAACAGTATGCAACACAGGGACAGAGTGTTCATATCCAAAATGTGCAGAAAAACAGAATCATATGCTCTAATATGGAATATTATAGCCAAACAGAACATTATTTGATTTGATCTACACAGTCATTCTTGATTCGAAGAGATTCATTTTCTTAATAAGAAACGAAATTAATAAATCTAGACTTGCAGATTCCTAATTAGATAATAGTATCTGCAGTAGCATTGTAATCAATATAAATTTATCGAACAGTCGGTCCAGTTTCAAAAATAATTATAAAGAATCATGGACGTTGACATCAACACTGAACTTTCTAATTTCGAATTTGCAAATAATTTTGTTGCTGCTTTTGTTAATTTTTTCGTTGTCTTGCAAAAGATTCAAAGTGTAATTAAGTCTAATGCCCTATTATTTAAAATCAGTAGCAGCTACATTTCATAATTATGTAATTTATAACTCAAGAAATCAACATCAGTAATTGCAATAAGAAGAAATACGCACAATACAAGCAAATTAATTTCCACTGATATGTGCAAACAAACAAGCTAGAACAAACAAAGACAGAATTGGAAAGCATTGCAATGTCAACGAATGTAAAGATTACAGAAAACAAAATCAAATCATAAATATAGCAAATATAGCAACAGAAACAAGAAAGCTGCCGCTTTCTGCCTTTATTCTTGCCGTTTTGGCGTCTTTATCGCCTTGTGTTTTATCGCCTTCTGTTTGTGCCTCCTATAGACGGCATTTTAGTGTAATTGGAGTTTTGATGCGATTATATTTTTCGTATGTTCTTGATTAGACTTCAGTTTTACCAAATTTTATTTTTAAAATCAAACTGTTGACAATATTGAAATGCTTTTGTACTCGTACAAAAATGTCAACTAAGAAGGTTCATTCTTCAGCGGGCGGTTGCCATTTGGAATTATTAAAAAGAGCAACTAAAAACATACTCTACAGCATAATATTCAGGAGAAAGAACAACTTAGAGAACATTAGGCCTCGGGATTTACAATGTACAGCTGGCACTTAGTACAATTTAATTAGAATCTGCTGCTAACAATGTCCGCCCAACCTTACTGTTTATATTCTAATGATCTTCTTCAGTTTCAAAGTCAACTCATCCACAATCGCAAAGATGAGATTTTCCGATATCTTTTCGAACTATATTCTCTATTGCCTGCTGTTATTGCTACTTGGGTGCGATTTTGCTGTCTCGGAAAATGAAGAATTGCAGACATATATCATCCACGTGGACCACTCTCAGAAGCCTGATTCTTTCTCATTCCATGAATCATGGCATCGGTCCATGCTAAGGTCTTTGTCATATCCTGCTGATGACAAAGAAATGCTACTGTATTCATATAACCATGTTATGCATGGATTTAGTGCCAGGCTCACGCAAACGCAACTATCTGAAATCGAGAAATCTCCAGCACATGTTGCCACATTTCAGGAGTCTTTCGGCAAGCCATTCACCACTTACAGTCCCAAGTTTCTTGGACTAAGACAAAATCTTGGCTTGTGGCCTGCTGCATCATATGGGGAAGGTGTGATCATAGGAATTATTGACACGGGAATTTGGCCCGAGAGCGAGAGCTTCAACGACAAACGAATGCCTCCTGTGCCTCAAAGATGGAAGGGACAGTGCGAGAATGGCACTGCATTTGGTCCTTCTAACTGCAACAGAAAGCTTATTGGAGCAAGATCATTCAGCAAAGGACTAAAAGCTGCAGGCAGAAAAATAAATCCAGAATACGACTATGACTCGCCGAGAGACTTCTATGGCCACGGAACCCATACATCATCCACAGCTGCAGGTAACCATGTGCTTGGTGTGAGCCACTTTGGATATGCGAAAGGCACAGCGAGAGGTATAGCACCACAAGCGCATGTTGCCATGTACAAGGTCCTTTTTGCGACAGATTCACTGGAAAGTGCAGCAACCGATGTGCTTGCTGGAATGGACCAAGCAATCGCTGATGGAGTCGACATCATGTCCTTGTCTCTCGGTTTTGATCAAACACCTTACTACAGCGATGTTATTGCCATCGCCTCACTTTCCGCTGTGGAGAAAGGGATTGTTGTTGTGTGTGCAACTGGGAATGACGGAGGCCATAACTCGACGCATAATGCAGCCCCTTGGATTACAACAGTTGGAGCCGGCACTCTTGATCGAAGTTTCACCGCTACAATGACTCTAGAAAATGGGGTAACAGTGGAAGGAACATCATACTTCCCGGAAAGTATTTACATTTCTAATGCTACTATATACTATGGAATAGATAATGAAAACAAATCCGCCTGTGTATACGGGGCATTAAATAAAAGTGAGGTTCATGGAAAGATAGTCTTTTGTGACAATAGCCTAAAGAATGATATCGAGGGACAGAAGCAGGAAATTGAAAGGGTGGGTGCATATGCTGGAATTCTCGCAACGGACTTGTTACTTATGGATCCCTTAGCTTTTACAATTCCCTGCCTGATTCTACCAACTGCTTCAGCTGCTACAGTTAAAGAGTATGTGACTGCGGCGAATTTGCCAAAGGTGAAAGTTATGACCTTCGTGACCACCAATTTGGGCACTGCGTCAGCACCGCAAGTGGCTTATTTCTCCTCTAGAGGACCAGACCCTATCAACCCAAGTATTCTGAAACCAGATATTCTGGCTCCAGGGGTGGACGTGCTTGCAGCTATTGCACCGAACAAGAACCACATGAAAGTGGGCAGATATGAACTTGCGACAGATTATGCACTTTTTTCAGGCACATCAATGGCTGCACCCCATGTTGCTGGAGTGGCGGCATTACTCAGAGCTGTCCATCCTGAATGGAGTCCAGCAGCAATCCGATCAGCTATTATGACCACAGCTTATAACACAGATAACAAGGGCTCAACTTTGAAAGACCAATGGACAGGCGCTGCAGCCACACCTCTCGACTTTGGGTCAGGACATATCAACCCCAACAAAGCCATGGACCCTGGTCTCATCTACGACATGTATCTGCAAGATTACGTCAACTTCATATGCAGCCTCGGCTACACAGACAAGCAGATAAGTGCTGTCATTAGGCGAAGCCAATGGAATTGCAGTCAAGAAAGTAATGACCTAAACTATCCTTCTTTTATCAGCATATTCAATAAGAGTAGCACGCCACAGGTGAAGAAATTTAGCAGAATGCTAACCAATGTAGGAGACGACGCAGCTGCTTACAACGCAACTCTGTTGCTTCCTCTTGGAATGAAAGGCACCTTAGAGCCAAGTAAATTGTTTTTCACTCGGAAATATCAAAGTCTAAGTTTTTCTCTGAGTTTAGAGATAGATAAAGAAGTTTCATCAGCTGTGATCTATGGTAATCTCAAATGGACTGATCAACACGGCCATGTGGTATCAAGCCCCGTAGTTGCAGTCAATATCTAGATGTTTGGCAATAATAAAAAACTTAGAGCCAAAAAACACAATAAATGTCGCAGAAGACGACATTCAATCTTGTTTTCATTTATTTATCTGTTGCCTATATTCCGAAGAATAAAATCCTTAGTTTTGTAAAAGTTATGGATGATAAAAGATTTTTCCTCACTGTTACTTTACGATTACCACAGACATTAAATAAACTTCAAAAACATGATGCCTTGCCTAACAAAAGTCAATTAACAATAAAGGGTAGCGCCCACATATATGCGGAGCATTCAATCTCACATGACAATTGGCTAAAGATCTTTAATTTGTGGCCCATGTTGGTCTAAGACCAGCAAGCACGCAGAGGAGAAAAACAAAAAAGAGATCAGTCAATAAAGTAATAAATACAGAACTTCTATTACTAAGGTCTCTAACGGTTGAGGTAGAACAAAAGGAAGCCTAAAAGCAGAAAGAAAAAGGAAAAAAACATGAAATAGAAAAGGTTCATCACACATTTTGGTATAAAGACCAGAATCAGCAAAACAAATAATCAAAATACATTGGAGGGGTCCAATGATGTACTGTATCACTCAGTTCATGTTTAGCTGTCAAGATTTCTGTGGCCACAATTAGGCCCCCACAATCTTTAAAAACCTTATGGGGTGATATGCAATGACCACTCATGTGCAATGTAGGACCAAAGCTTTTATATTCATTTGCAGAGAAACATAACTTCAAAAGCATTTTGTCTTAATAACAGTTTAGCATAGAATTAATTCTTCAAAAGAAAATTTAAAGTCATATTTCAATTATGATGCATTGAAAGATTATGAATTAACTGCACTGATTATACCTGCCAAATTGGATCATTGACTGGCAAATATCTGCACATAGTTGTTTGTCGGTGAGAAAACAAGCTGAAGTTAGATTTACATATAAATGAGGACTTGTAAACACTTTAATCATGTACCCTAACCTCCCACCCAAGTACTCCCCCACCCACCAAAAACAAACAGCCCCTTAAATGGACGAACAAGATTTGAAAGAACACCGACATATACACACAAAAAAACAAAAGAATGAAGATTTCAAATGAATTTAAGTATATCAACCAAAAGTCGAAGCATCACATGTTGACATGCATTAAGAATGATAGAAGTAAGAATCTATTATTAAACCAAATATTCTGATTGCAAGATGAATTACACAGTCAAGCATCTACAACAAAACTTAGATTTCATACACATCAATAATCCATCCGAAAACCAACAATATTTCAAACATCAATTGCATATCTCAATGGAAGGAGGTGCTATTTAATCTAAATTTACTGTTAAATACAATATGGATCGCTTATAGAGGTAAAATGGATGATATGTGTATACACCAGCTCTGAGTAAGAGGAATATGAACAAAACATGGTCAATCCATTCATCTTGTACATGAGTTTTGGCAAGGCAACTTACTGTTCTTCAGCTTCCTGCTTTCTCCACAATGTTCTATTGGTTTGAGCACCACTTTCATAACCGCTACTGTCACCAGATTCATTTACACGCTTTTCGGTTTTTAATCCATCACCGTGAGTTCGCCCATGTTCCCTTCCAGTTCTGCGATCCTGAAAATAAGATAGAAAGGCAATCATGACAGTGAAGAGATGATGCACAGAGGAAAGGACCATATGGTATTAATGTTTTCAAGGTCATACTTATTGGGTTTACATATTGAAACGACAGAATGCTTAATGCATATCTTTTCAGTCAACAGTCTGAGCGCCCATAATTTGAGCACCCCAACAATGCCATAAAAGACAAGTCCGATCCTCAGTTTGACTTTTCATGTTTAACTAAACAAAGTTCGATGTAGAATTTTGATAAGGATTACATCTTGTAGCTTATTCTCAACAGCATGATTCCATTGACTGAGTTGGTATCACATTCTCAACTAACCACTGAAGTTCTTACTATAAACAAGCAAATCATTGTTTGATTTGTTTATCGTTCTTGCTGAAAATTTCAAAAGTGCATTGCAAGGATCTAGGCAGTAGCAATTCATAATGGAGGAAACTTAATGAGATAAAGATCAAAAACTAACTTGAAGACAGACAGCCAAGATACAAAAATGCTCAATTACTAGACTAAAATATGAACTTACATCTCGGAATGGGAACTCATCAGCTTCAAGCATATGTATCACGTGTCCCATCTTTGGCCTTTTCTGTGCATTTGGGTCAACACACCGTAATGCTACTAAAAGGGCACGCTTAAGCGCTCTTGAAGAAGGCTTCTCTGGCAACCTAGGATCCAAAACTCCCTCTGCATTCCTATTGGTAACCATGGTCTTAAGCCACTCAACTAGGTTCACCTGGAAGTAAGATCTACCAATAAATATCAAGACAAAAAAAATTTATAATTTTGTTTGAATTTTTTTCATCAAGTACATTTGTTAAACGCATACCTCTCCTGCAGGACGGCTATAATCAACTGGGTTTCTTCCAGAAATGATTTCCATAAGAAGAATCCCAAAGCTATATACATCACTTCTTTCATTCAGCATGCCGGTACTTGCATATTCGGGAGCCACATATCTATTGAACAAAACATAGTTGTCATTCTTTTGTATTCCATGAAGATCAGGAGTGCCTATCATATAAAAGAATAACTAACACTTATACTCATTAAAGAGGTGAGAACACACCCGAATGTCCCCATCACACGAGTAGTAACATAACTATGATCCGAGCCCAAGAGTTTTGCAAGACCAAAATCAGAAACTTTAGCATTCCACTGCCTGTCCAGTAAAATATTGCTAGATTTGATATCTCGATGAACAACCTTTGGTTCAAGCGCTTCATGCAGGTACATCAACCTATATGGTCAATCAAGTTTTAGTCTCAAAAAGTTTTAATAAATGAAGGCATGCATCTAAGAATAGAAGCTCTAACATTCACCATGCTAAAAATCAATATATCAATTACCCTTTTGCTGTTCCAAGTATAGCATTCATGCGAATCTCCCATGTAAGAGGACTGCAAGGCCCGACATCTCCATGTAGCCACTGCTCTAAGTTTCCATTGTCAACATACTCATAAACAAGCATCCTATGGCAAAAAAAAAACATCAGTTCATCGCAATCAAAGATAAAGACCAGAAAGACAATTACTTGATGTGCTGCAAACCAAGAACAGAAGTACCTATGAGCTCCTTCAGCACAATAACCAAGCAGCCTGACCAAATTCTTGTGCCGGACACGTCCAATGGCTTCTACTTCTACCTTAAACTCCTTCTCAGCTTGTCCCCTGCATCAAAAGCTACAAACTTTAAAACCTCAACAAGTATTTAAACTCTCTATCAACCGGAAAGTAGATAAATTTACATGCATTACCATAAAGCTACCAATGTAAAATCATAAAACTTTAATAAATCATGAATTACTTCATGAAATTCTAGATTAAAACTTGATATCAAATAATGCCATATAAAACTCAATCATACCTGTTGTTAAGCAAATTTTTGACAGCAACACTAGAATTATCATTCAAAACACCACGGTAAACAATCCCATAACCACCTTCACCAATCACATTCTCATCAGCAAAACCATTAGTAGACACTTCAAGCTCCCTGAGAGTATACCAGTGACCCCACCCCAAATGCGAAACTTCTGGCACAGTAATAGCACCACCACCCTGATCACCAGACCGAGGGCCGGACCGGGTCTCCCCACTTCCATGACCCGACCCATCAGCTCTGTTGGGGTAAGAAATTCTGTGGTCCTTCCCAATTTCAATATGAATTCTGTTCCTCCCAGCAACAGGACTGCTCCCATCTTCAAGAAGAACATGCTCTGACTCAGGAACTGGGTCAGGAGTGAGTGTTTTGGGGTCAATTATGATTTCTTGAATTTCTTTGGAGACATTTGGGATTGTTGGGTTGTTGAGATAAGACTTGAAGTTTGTAGAGGGAGGCGTTTTGTTTTTGGTGTTAGTCCTGCTGCGTCTTGAAGTGAACCAAAGAGAGATAACAAAAAGAACAAGAACAATAGCTGCTCCTACACATATTCCGACCACCACCCATAAACGTAAACCAAATATTGAAGTTTTTTTCGATAATTGATCATTCAAAGAAGAATAATTTGCCATTTTTAATCTCTTTTTTTCTTCCCTCTTTATGCCATATAAATTCAAAGATTAAAACTTTGCCACATGAAAACACAAGAAAGAAGAAACACAGTGGCAACAATTAAAAGAAGAGTGAGCAGAGTGAGTGGGGTTTTAGATAAATAGAGAAGAAGATAGCCAGCTGGCACTGATAGGATATCTAGAAAAGTGGAATTCTTACTTTGTGTATAATTAATTGTGCTATGCCTATCTATCTAAACAAACCATTAACTTTTCTTTTTGAACAATAAAAACAGGCCATTCACTTTGTAGTGGAACTGGAATATGTTTTTAGTCTAATTTGAAAATTATGTTTTTCAAAACACTACTAAAATGGGTCAATTTGGCTTCTTTTTTATTCACTTGGAAAAAGCGTTTGTCGGAAGAGTTAAACCTACGACCTAAGTAAAATGCTGCCAACTTAAATCTCTTTAGATTTAGGGTTAGGTTGAACTTCCTGTTTGTATTGATTTTTGTCACTGTTCAGCTACTCATGTGTGAACATAGAAATAAAAGCATTAGTAGAAAAATGTAGTGATGGGAGCAATAAGTATTAAATAACACGAGTGCAATAATTGCTTTGTCACTGAGTTCTATGAGTTTGTTTATCTGGAAATTAATGTAGTAAGAAAGTTGACCATTACTGGGAATATTTTCGGGTTTGTTCCTAATTGGATTCTTAATGAAATCTTGACCCCAGATGATTTGTTTAATCGGTTTAATAAACAAACACTGACACTAGAATAATAATCTTTATGAAATTCAGTACAAAGCGGCAATAAATTCATGTGATTAATAAATGGAAAAAGAAACAAACAAAGAAGAAGAAGGCAATCGGCTTGTCGTTTGTGATTAGAGAGTAGAGTATTGCCAAATAAGGGTTTACATCAATATGGGTTGTCTTTTTTGGGCCTAATATTGAGTGGACCCATAGCCTGCAATCACTTCTATTCCACAGCCTCTAATTAAGGGAATTTGTCAAATATACTTTGTTTTAAAAATATTTGCTAAAATTACTCTAAATTTAAAATTTTATTTTTTTATTCTTTTCTTCGAAAAATCTACTTTTTTACTCTAAAAATTTATAAAATACTTTGTTTTTAAAAAAAATAATTGTATGAAACTCTATTAAGAACTGTCTTTCAAACCCCATTAGAAATTGTGTAGAAACGGTTTTCACAAAGATTTCAAATTATCTTTATAGAAACCGTTTAAAATCCCATTAGAAATTGTATTTAAAACGGTTTATAAAACAATTACAAAATTATTTATTTTTAAAAACTGTTTGAAACCCCATTAGAAAATATACTGGAAACGGTTTGAAACTGCAGAATAAAAAAATAAATATATAAAATTTTAGATACGACTAAAAACATTTAATTTTTTGATGAAATTTTGCAAATATTTTTATTTTTAAATAACCAAATAATCAATACTTATCTGAATTGCCAAAATCAGATATGAAACTCTACACTACAACTCGAGTATTGTAGAGTGTAACGAGGAAAATACAAGTATATATATGGGGCGACCTAAAAAAAGCTTATGGTGGACAGTTGAACTCCTTATTTTTTGAATCTCTGAAAAAATATGAATATATGCTTTAATAGTATAGTTTTTCGTCTTTGAAATTTATAACATTGACCACCTTAAATTTTTTATATTATCTATCTTATAAATTTTCGGTACAATCTTGCCCACTTTATCTAAAATTTATGAATCTGACACTCAATCTATCTATATATTATATAATTGAGAGGACCAACGAAGCTCTCTCATTCATTCTCGCAAAATAGAGCATTTTGGCGAGTTCCCACCTTTATAAAAATACTTATTTTAATTAAACTGTATAGCGATTTATTTAATTTATAATAAATTTCTTTATCTATATAAAAATCTATTTATTAATATTAACATTATCACTTTTAAATTTTGTAAATCACTTTTGATTTACATCGATTTTTTCATTGATTGAATTTGTTGCAATAAGATAGCCCAATTAATGAGAAGTTTTGACAAAATAAAACTCTTCATATCAACTTCCTATATGATGACCATCAATTTCCCATGATTAATACCTAATTCTGACCCGGCCAAATTGTTGAAAGTTTATGCTCCAATACACATCGTTAGGTATCTTTTATAGTTTAAGGTTTCTAATTAGCTATTGTTTTGATTTTTTTTTTTGCAGACTTTCAATTTTGATCTGTCAACTAGAACAAATTATATATGGTTGCATCATTATTAAACTTCAAGGGTGTCTCCTAACATTAGTCTTTGTAAGTTATGATCCTCAATTTCGCACCTCAATAATTATGTGTTCTTAAAGACATAATAATGATTGGATTATCATACTATAGAACCTTTTGTAATTTAGAATTATAATTTTGTTATTTGTTTGTTCTGATTTATTCTGCTAATATATTTTTGTGAAGCAATAATGCTATGAGCCTTTGAAAGAGAAAATTAATATTGATGTCTAGGGTTCTCTAGCAGTTGAATAAGGTAGGCTTTGGATTTTGACAATGAATTTATAAAATTTATATAACATATATTCTTCTTGCAATCTTATTTATTTTGCAAAAAATGAAAACTGCAAATATGCTAATATGTTTAGTTTATTATTTGGTAAAATCCAAATTAAGAAATTGGAGGCCTCATGTTAAAATTATATGTACCAGTAGTTATCAAAATTTTACCGATTTTATGTTTTTACAATAAAATTAGTAGCCGAATGATTTATCAATTCACGTGCTTTGATATTTGATAATTCTTCATTAGGAATTCTTTTAGTATTTTTGGACAGATAAGTTTTTTGTGTGCTGAATATGCTTAATTCATGTTTATAGACTATTTGACCTTTTTTTTCACTTGATGGTAGGCAAGTGTTATACTATGAGTGGTTTAGTCCATGAATAACATGGTAGACTCGGTCTACTTAAAAATTTCTCATAGATTTATATAAAAAAAATTCATTAATTTTCATTAGATAGAATTTTGTTATGAGAACCTTTTTTAAAAAAAATAAGCAAAATTTTTCTCACTTAAATAAAC
Organism: Mercurialis annua; assembly: GCF_937616625.2. Taxonomy (NCBI): domain Eukaryota; kingdom Viridiplantae; phylum Streptophyta; class Magnoliopsida; order Malpighiales; family Euphorbiaceae; genus Mercurialis; species Mercurialis annua. The sequence goes on from NC_065570.1 coordinate 71,128,035, forward strand.
AAATAAAAAGACTAACTTGATTTATGAATTTATAAAAATGGATTAAATAGTCAAAAATATAATTATTTTATAAACTAACCCAATATATTTATTTAAAAAATTTAAAAATAATTTTAATTAAATAAATATCATATTGATTATTAAAAAAATTATTTTATTTGTATAGAATAAAAGAGTTAAAAGTAAGCTATATTTTTTATAGGTTTAAATTGTATACTTTATATTTTAATTTTATAATTAAGTTTAATTCACAAGTTTGAGTTATTTTATTCTCTCTATATATAATGATTGTTATATAATAAATAAATAAAAAAAATACAATTTTAATTATATTAGAATCTTGATTTTTTTTATAAATTTATATACAATATTAAAAAAAAATTAATATGATGTACTACTAAAATATAGAATAGCTAAACATAAATATGTTAAAGTTTATTATTGAAATTTATAAATACTTTTTGCTGTAAAAGAGTACAAAAACTTTATAGTTTAAAGTAGGTTTATAAATAAGAAACAAATATCCAACTGTGGTAATTAAACACGCATTTTATAATCACAAAGGAATATAAATTTTATTAAAAATTGCAAATAAATCATATCACGTAAGAAGATTTGATGAATATTATAAAAAATTAAAATTATGGTTCTCAATCCACAAGTCATTATAAATTTGCAAGAAAAAACAATTAAATATAAATTTGCAAGAAAATAAAAAAAATGTCAAGTATAAAATTTCAAATCCGAAGCAAAAAGTATATGAATTATAAAATCTAAAAGAATTTTTTTTTGTTAAAATTATTTTTTTAATACGGCTAATATATAAAATATATATCAATTTAATTCCGCGCAAATGCGTGGCTTTACGACTAGTATATATATTATTTTCAACAACAAAAAAACACTGTTTCGTAAAGAAAATCAATGATGTATAAATATTTGTCCATGTAACCGCCTTTTCTACTTTTCAGGTTAGTTCATTATAACTTCTCCATTATTAATGAAAAGAAAATCAACAAAATAAACTATTTTCTTAGTCATAATTATTAATGTGTATTTTTACTCATTCTGGTTTATGGGATGAGTTTATTCAAACTCTGAATTAAAAATTGTTTGTATGTACTTTTTATTCAAAAATCATTGTTATTTTTAAAAAATTCTATTTTGAGGTCAGACAAATATTTTTTTTATTTTTATATGACATTTGATTTCGTTTTTAAGAGTTTTAATGTTTCTTTGAGATGATTAATTAATATTTAAGTTTATGAACCAATAATAACAATATTAATTATTTTGGCGTGATTTTATATCACTTTTTTGGCCTAGAAAGCACGGATACTTTAACATAATTGTGTTTTTTGTTTAGAAACTGAAAACTCATTCGAAATATAATCAATTATCCATAAAGTTATTATTCAAATTACCTACAAGATATTTCATATTTAAATATTTGTAGAGTTACATAATATTTTCATAATATTGATAAAATACTTAAAAACTTCAATTTTTCATAAAATTTGAAGATTTTTATTTGTTATATATGAACTTAAATTTTGAATCTATATTAATGATAATTGAGTAAGTGTCGTAAATATATAAATTAAATCTAGTATATATAAAATTTATAACTTTAAATATTTATAAATATGCCTAATTTTTTTTTATTATTAACACACTTTTTCCATGTTTCGTGTTTTTTGTTTTGTTTTATTTTTTAAAATGTCTTTTGACCTTGCCTATTTTGTGTCTTTTCTGTATCTGTGCTGCCTAGTTTTTTGTGTGATTCTATATCACTATCTTGGCATGATTTTATATTACTATATTTTGGTGTGATTCTATATCACTACTTTGACATTATTCTTTTATACGATGAAGATACCATTTTTAACAATTATATTATTATTTTTTTGAAACATTAACAACAACGATAATTTCTTCTATAATCACAATGGAATGCATTTGTTCAAAATTTATATTATCTTAATATTTAAAAGTAAAATAACGATAAATCAATATTTTATAGCTATTCTATAATTATTTTATGAAAAGTGGCTATTATAACTATTATTTTATGATTTACTAGAACACATATTCCTTATACATAATTATTTGATAAATTATTAAATAATCAATAATTACTAAATAAAAAAACGACTTTATGGCAATATTTTACTTTAATACATTTGATGGATTTTCTACAGTTATTCTATTTTTGTTTATTTTATCTACTTTACCGTTAGATGAAAATAATTTCATCTAATAGTGAAAAATGGATAAAATAACTTTTAATTTATTAAAATTAATAAAATAATTATGGAAGATGTATATACTAGTTGGCAGAATAATTTTATCTTGACAGGAAACTGGCATTTTTAATTGTGGCTGATGCATTGAGATTTCAGACGTTTTTAGAGGAGTTGTTATTCACATCTATCGTCATTTCATGATATCGAAAATTCTTTTTTAATGATGATAGAATCATTTAAGTGATAGTTTCTCTTAATACATTGTTACTTTTTGGATGGTCCATTGGAGATTAAAAAGCCCCTGTCGATGAATACTTTTGTAGATCTCATTATTTCGTTTTGGAATCGCTCACTCGTACTTGTTGAGGAGTCATTCATATTCATCTTTGTATTGATCATATTGATATAATACTCTCGATTTCATGCACATAAAATGATAAAAGTTAATCTCAATCAATAATTGTACATCTATAGACTAAAGTTTAACAAGATATCATCCAACAGGGTTTTTGACGGCTAGGGTTTGGCTATCACGGAATCTCTTTCCGGTGGCTTGTGGCTGCCGGATTCAGAATTTTTTGATGGATTATGTTAGCCACGCGGTTCTCTTCTCGGCTGTGAGTAAGAAACCAATTGTTTCTGAGAATGGAGAAAAGAAAAAGAAATCTTATGCAGACATGGTAAATCAATTACCTAAAGAGTTGCCGACCTCTAATATAGCTGCTAACGTTACTGATGTTGGAGGATTTCTGGCGGTAAAGGTTTCACAGCAGGCCTTCAATAAAAGATTGGAGCTTTGTAAATACTCTTTGGTGGGCAGAATATCAATGAATAAAGGTGATAATCCTTGGAGACACAATGATTTAAAACAAAAATTGAATGCATTATAGAGCCTTTCTATGAACTGGAAATTGATTTCCATAGGCAAAGGATTCTATCATGTGGTTTTGGAAACTATTGATGATTTGAACAGAATTTGGAGCCGAGGTTCTTTTCATTTAAATCCTGGAATCATTCGTCTGATGTCTTGGACTCCAGGATTTGACCCTAATGCTCACAAATCTACCAACGCTCAAGTTTGGGTACGTATTTATAATCTCCCTTGGGAATTTTGGGATTTGCAAATTATTTCGGATATCGCACGAGGCATAGGAGTCCCTCTAAGAATTGATAAGAATACGATTGAGGGAGAACTAGGACACTTTGCTCGAGTTTTGGTTGATATTGATCTCAAAAAACAGATTCAATTTACCTTAAGAGTTGATACTGATGATCTCAAAATATGGGTTAATCTAGAATATGAAACTTTACCAGATTTATGCTCAATTTGCGGGGCTGTAGGCCATTCGGCAACTCAATGTCGAAGAAATAGTATCGGAAAACATGATCAGGCTTTTGAGGAAAAGGGAAAAAAGAACGATGCATCTGAAGAGCAGAGCAAAAATAGAGCATTTATTCCTCGTAATCAGTCACAAGGCAGATTAGCTAATAGAAGGGGTTGGATAAAGAAAAGCTCAATTTCAGAAGTTTCGATTAATCATGTGTTTAAAAATATGCAGAGGGATATTAATCATAATCATGAGTTAGAGACTGTTGCTATTATTCCAACTCATGATAATGATGTGAGCTCAGCGAGTAAAGAACAAATTGGGATTCCACCAATTGTGAGAATGGATGAAAGTTTGCTACATACTATAAGGTTTAATTCTAAACCTGATGCTTTATTTAGTACAAATATTCAGCTTCCTATTGTTGAATAGCAAACTCATTATTCTAAGGTTGATGTTACACCTTTAAATATTATCCCAATTGCAACAATTAAGGATGATTCCTATCAACCAAATTTGATTGGTATGGAGGATGAGGGTGATTCTTGCAGTAAGGATGATGATAGTTGGACAACGGTTCTTAACAAGAAAAAGACATCTTCAGGTACTATTGCTCCAATACAACATTTAGATATTGTTGCAGTGGCTCCTCAGAGATGGGAAGATTTGGTTGATTCAGATTCTTCAAAGGATACATTAGATAATACAAATATAAATATTGACAAATGTTTTGAAACAGTTGGTTCTCACCGTTTGTCAAATATGCAAGAAGAAGAGTATTGGAACACAGTTCAAAGAAAAAATCTGGCGCATCAGAAAAAAATTAAGGTAAATCTTTCTAAAAGAATTTCAAAGAAACCAGTAAGACTAAATTTATGATGATTATTTCTGCATCCTGTTTTTGATGCGGTTCGATCTTCTCGTCGAGCAAAGAAGCGTTTCTCGAAGATGACATGGGGTTGGAATTCATTTAAACTTTAGTTTTTTTTTATTCCTTGTTGGATTGTTTAGTTTTGATTTTGTATTCAAACTTTTTATTTTAATTTTTAATAATATTCGGAGCAAGAAATGTGATTTCTTGACTCCAACCTTCAAAAAAAAAAGATATAATACTCTCTTTTTTTAATAGTTATTTTCTCGTTTTGTTTTTTATTTTTTTCGTTGTTCTTCCTCTGTTGCTCCTCCGGAGGTGTGATTTTATCTAGTTTTAATTTGCTTGATGATTTTATTTCTCCAAATCTAAAAAAATTGCTCTATAACTTATTTGTACAATTTTTATTTTCTCTTTATCTATCTAAGAAAATTTCTTCTAAATCATGATTTCAAAGAAAGATCAATAAAATCAGTTTTAATATTGATTTTTGATATTTTTTTCAGTTTGGAATTAATTAGAGATAATTATTTTCAATTTTACATCTAAAAGTCTACATAATAGACGATTTTCTACAGAAAACTAATTTTCTCTAGAAGAACAACGCTTTTAATTATCATACAGGTATCATAACATTATCATATCAGTATCATAGTATTATCATATCATTCAAAAAGTTTAAATAAAAGGTACAAAAACAGTATGCAAAAAGTATACAGTAAGCGAAAACAAATATACAACAAATATAAAGATAATTATCTAATAGTTTCTATAAATAACATATCAGACATCATTAAATACATACTCAAAAAAAATAACATAACCAAACAGTAAAAGCACAAAACCACATAAACAACGGTTAAAAATAAAAGAGAAAGTGAGAGATTCATCTGATCAAGTAACGTTTTAGCGTTCAATTTTTTTTAATATTTGGGGTCAAAATGGCTTTGTCTTGACTCTTTTATTTTTAAAGTACCGATGTCAAAACAATGTCATTTTGACCCCTTTCATATTAAAATTTCTAACGCTAAAATGATGTTGCTTTTGGTCTAAGCCAAAACGATGTCGTTGTTGGTGAAGGTGTGAAAAAAAAATATCTATTAATCTCATCCCATCTAACTTTAAATCATGGCTTGCCCCTGATTCTATATATAGTCGTTCTCATTTATAATTTCCCATTTTTCTATTATAATAAAAAAAGAATCAAACTCAAAAGGTTCAGTTATAACGTCTCTATCATGAGACTATGCTAGCAAAAATATAATCTACTATATTAGCGAGATTAGCTTGTTTTTTCCTTAGGCCATTTGTCTTAGTTAGTATGGACTTAAGCATGTAGAATTCAGAGAAAATTAACTTATACTTAGCAAAGAAATTATTAGGTGCACTTATTCCATCACGTCATCTGTATACTAAGCATTACAACACATCATTAAAATGATGTCATTACTGTAATATCGCTATTAAAAAAATATAAAAAAAGAACAAACAAAATTACAATAATATCATCATTTTAATGACGTATTATAATATAATTGGCTTAGTATATGAATGGCATGATAGACTAAATATATGTAATAATTTCTCAACTTAGCAAAGGATTTCCAGTTAAAAAAATAGAAAGAACTTCATTCCAAAATTAAAACCACTATATTAGAAAGAAAAAAAACTTTGGTTGTGTGGGTATATATACTTACACAAAAGTTCCATTTTCTAAGGTTAATTTATTTATTGCAGAAAACGGATGCACCTTAAGATTGTCTATGCTCCCTCATGGCGTAAATGCAGCTAATCATCAGAACACAGTGTGATGGAGAATGAGTCCAGAAAAGCCGTCCATGAATATTTCTTGTCCAGCAAAAGCATAGCTTTTGATGATGTCTTTAACACAAAAATGGCATATGGCTAGCAGAAACGTTACTGCAACTGCAGACAGACTGAAAATCAAGATGACAAAACCCATAAGTTCATCTCTCCAGCTGCTAACTTGAATGTATCTTCCACTGACAACGCCTCTGGATACTGACCATAAGCTGCACCAGCCTGATCATCACACAACAGTGAAATATCGATAAAAGGAAATTCATTCGGAAAGAAAACCGTATAAGCCTTGAACTCTTATTTTTGCTCGAAAAGTTTAGCTATGCAGCACGTAAATGAATGAAAAAGCAAAAAATTATTGAAACGAAATACTAATATGTTTATAAGAAGAGATTATACATATTAAGATATTTCTAAAAATATAAACCAAACATTAAAACATAAGATTTGAAAAGTTTTTTATATAACATAATTTGGTTTAAAAAGATTGTGGTTACTTAATCAATAAACTTTTTCACAAAACTGATATCGTTGTATTTGTTATATTTTCTATCATTATTATGACTTTTACTTTACTATAGTAATTTAAGTCAAAAAATGCTTAAGTGGCAAAGGAATTTTTTATGGTTATCCGACATGTCTTTTTTCGAGAATTTGTTACATAAATTTAGTCTAATACGTTATTTATGTACTCAGCCAATTACATTATAATACGTCATTAAAATGATAGCATTGTTGTAATTTTGTTTGTTATTTTTTTGAATTTTTAAAAGTGATATTACAATAATGCCATCATTTTTATAAAGTGTTATAATGTGATTGACTCACTTCATAAATTATGTGGTGGACTAAGTCTACTTAATAATTTCTCATCCGTCAGATAAGCAATTTTCAACCTCCTATTTGATGAAAATTGAAGGTTCATTAACTATATAAAACTTTAACTGTTCTTTAAAAGATATTTAGTTTAGTAACTGAGAAAATTTTAACCCTATCTATAATTCGACTCTCATTGAAAGAAGAAAAACTTCCTAAGAAACCCTAGCCGTACCTTCTATTCCCAAAGCCAAATTAAAACATAATGGAAAGCCAAAATTATGATATACTCACATGAACATGGATCATGTAAATGCTACGAAACTGATCGGAGGAAATATGAGAAGAAACTACATCCAATTTATGCTTCTCCAGTATATAGAAGATGCTGGTGAGTAAATCCGGCCTTTTCAATGAACACACGCTGATCTGAGCATCGTCACCGCACATGTTCATTACAACATTCGCCGAGAACCATGTCTGAAAGCAAGTAGGGTTACTTAGAGAGACGGGAAACATATAAGGCATGTTTGTGTTCATGGAGAAACTCTTTGCTGGTCCTTGATGACTTGCCAAAAATGCTTCACGAGATTGAGATTCGATTGTTTCTGTTTGTATTGTGATTACTGATGGTTCACTGCTGTGATCGGTATAATTAGTTGCTCCTTTGAGCTTTTCTTGCCTTCGTTTCTCAAGCGTTTGGAGAGTTTCTTCGAGGGTTTTAACGTATTTTATTGCTTCATCAACAATGGTGGTCTTGTCTGCCTGCAAATATATAAAAATTGATCATGATCTTGTTGCCGCATAAGTAATTTTTGATCTGAATCCCTATATATAGTATTTTCACGTCAATGTAAAAATGAATCTGTAAATGCAATTTTTTTTACCAATTTTATTGAAACTCAATCAAAACAAAAAAATACCTAAAAAAAATTGTTCTTTAACCTAAATCTTTTATTAGTACGATCTTTCATATTCGTTGTCCTTAAAGTTTAGACATATTAAACAAATACCTTAGCAGGAAGCTGAGGAAGCAAAGCATGAAGATTGGTAAACATAGTCCTCATCTTTTTCCTTCTTTCTCTTTCAGTCAATATATGAACTTCATGTTCAGATTCACCACTAGAATTAACAGTCTCTCCATTTCTTGATGAAAACCCTCTTCTGTTTCTCTTTTGAGCAGCAACTGAAGTTTCCATCTTATTTTTTTTCGTTTCAGTGCAAGAACTACTATTAACTGAATTATTTGAATCGACAGAGTTTCTTTTTAAGGATTGATGATAGGGTTTGGTTGCAGACATGGATGGTCTTGAAAGAGTGCTGAGATTAAAAGGAGAGGGAGGTGGCGAAACTGTAGGGGTGATAGAGATGATATTATAGAGAGAATGAGACCAAAATACAATCATGAGACAATGCCGTTATTTAGCTTACCAACAAAAAACGGAAACTAAAAGCTTTGTCTTATAAATATATCATTACATTAGGTCCACACTTATCATAGACTATACATTTTTATTTACTGAATAAACTTACCAATTGTAACCAGCAGATGAATTATTTCCTTTTCCAATGGTCAGGTTATTTTTGGTTATTATTCTCTTATTGTTTTCAATATTTTCTAGTCATCGATCGTAGTTCTTATTTCTATAACTCCGTTACGTACTAATTGTAATACAAAAAAATTATATCTGATTTGTATATTGAATTTGGATGATTTTTGGTGATGTTACAGTTAAAATAGTTTAAGTATAGTCTATTTTTCAAGTATATTATATAGTAAATCATGTTTCATTACCATTTATAAGCATTGCTAATTAAATTAAATTTACGTGGGTAGTAATATATTTTCCAGGGTAAGCAAATGGTGTTAAACAGCAAGAAAACGTATACGCGTCTTGTGAGTTGTGACAAAACAGCACAAAGCCAATTACAAAAAAACTGGTCGGTGTCATCATATCAAAAGAATTATGGCCTTCTAAACTGCGGCTCAACAACCCCACGTTTTCATTTGCGTTTCTTTCATTTCTTTGCTTTTGTATAAGTTAAATATTAATTAGTGTATATAATAATTCGTGTAAAGCTTCAGATTTTGTTTCTATTTGAAGAAGATAATCATTATGTAACCAACTGCCTCATAACTCTCTCTGTCAAAATCATTACGCTTAACGGGGTCCGTTTTGGAATAAGTATGAACAGAAAATCGCCTGGTCATGCCTTATTTTTAATGAAACGACATCGTAAAGAACAGCTCTAAGGCATTAATACATTGTTGCCTTCCTATTTCCTAATAAGGTTAAGGAACCCAATTTTGGTCCAAATTGAGCACAATGTATGGGAGAATACATACATTCATGAGGCGTAGAATGTGAACCATATAACCGTGAGTCGGACACCACATTAAACCCAAAACCCTAAGGTAATGGGTTAGGTAGTCCATCCCACTTATATATTCCACATTCTACTCATGTCTTTCCAATGTGGGATTTCCATCACTTAATATTCAACACCCAGGTCTAAAAATCTCATTCTAATAATAACATATGAATGAGAACAATAATGGATTTCTGGAGATTTTCCAGTATAAAAACAAGCTTTGCAAAACATTTATACTGGTTATTTGGTTCTGAATTTCTGATTAACAATTAATGAAACATAACAGCGCCCATCAACCCTAAAGGAACATCTAAGAACATTGACAGGGTTTGCCCCGAACATTTTGATTGAAGTTAAGAGATTTCGTTAAAAAGTTTGGTTCCCGTGATTGTATGAGCTTGTTAAATGTCAACAGTTCATCTCACAGACAGTAGGGACCTTATGAGTTATGACAATTAGGGAAAGTTGAAAAGGAAAATAAGTAAAATTACAGGGACATGAAATTTGGTCTGCTGATCCTGAATCTAAGTGTAAGATATGAACTAGGACACACCCGATGAAGTGGTCTGCGCAGCTTGATTTGTATCTAATGGTGCATTTGATGTGCCATCTCTGCAAATATCCTTCATATTGCAGAAAACATATGTTAATCCCAAAAAGAATAGGGTGAATTTATTCAGATATAACACCAGATATTACCTTCGAAGAAGTGCATAGATTGAAGGGTTCATAGTGAGCCTGAACCAGAGGTTCAAAACCAAAGGGGGTTTCTGAAGAGATGATGCCTGTTGCTGAAGGCAACCCAATTGGTTGATTTGATTCAGTACACCTGTTAGGAATATTAAGAGTGGTTTGTGCTGAGTTTTCTTCTGCATTGGCATTTAGCAATCCGCCTCCTTCATCAAAGCTCATTCCCGCTAGGGGCAGTTGCATAGGCTGTAGAACTCCTGGTAAGCACATTGGATGCAAACTCAACCCATTTCTCATAGTTAACATCTGCAAAAATCAATCACAGTGGTAAAGAACCTATTTATGATTCTGTGATAATAACTTCAATCTTCTCTGGAAACTCTGATACACTTGATTTGATGTAGAATTCCAATAATTTTCAGGTGTGGGGGATATAGAATAGAAATTACATCTGAGCATTCCCTATTGTCTGGCTTCAAGTTATAATATGTTCTGTCACAATGATTTCATGGTTGTAAAAGGTGATAAATATTCAAGCAAAATAAGGCTGAAGGTGCAGAATTGAAAAAATGGAAAGTAATCAGATCAATTGTGCAGACAGAGTAGTCAAATTTTGGGAATAGAACTAGGCTGAAACGAAACCATTTGGGTCCAAGATGCTGTTAAAAACACCCTAGAGAAGATTTGAGGTATCATAAACTCATAAAACGAGTATGCAGGTTCTGAAGAATGTACATATCACACATGCCATTTGGCCTAACATTTATAAAATGTGCCATGATGATTTTTCAAAATATACAAAACTTCAAAATACCTGCTTGTAAGTCAGGTGGAATTTGCTTTCATATTGTAAAGTAAAACAATCATCCGATTGATTACAATTTGAACCTTAGAACTAACTTAACGGCACCTCCAGGTAACCTTTGCCATATTTCCAATTTTAGTTTGAGTCGGACACCAGAAGGGATTATTGGTTTCTGCTTTACAAACTAACCTACAAAGAGAAGTTACTGCATCCTCATGTCAAATTCAGAGACCTAACATTAGATTATAGCACCAAATAAACCAACTAATTTTATGTAAGGTCCTAGTTAGTGTAGAATGTATAGAACTGGGCATCCCAATTTGTACAAGATATTAAATCCTTACATTCTATTTTGTATCAGCCATGCACAGTTGGTACATTTATGCCACAAAATATACACTAACCTCAAAACTATAGAAACTGTAAAGGATAAAAAGGTTCAAGTTCTATTGATTAAGAATTTCAAGACATAGAAGCCCAGCAATCAAAAAATAAAAAGGAAGAAAACAACCGAAACCAAAACCAATTGATGAAAATTGGTTTTAAAATCAACATTTTAACAGAAGAAGAAAAAGACTAGCCTGTACTTGAAGCTGAAGCTGCTTTAAGTATTCGATCGCCTCATCCAGCATCGAAGCCTTATCAGTCTATCATACAATAATTATAAAATATGTAACATCTCCTGAAAATCTAGTATTACAATTTTCAAAGGGAACAAAAAATTGATGAAATTGTTACCTTATTGGAATTGGGAATAAGGTTTTGTAAAGCCTTCATTTTTTCATTAATCCTACTCCTTCTCCTCTATTAACACACCATTCAAACCATAATAATAAATCAGATTCCAAAATCAAACACTAATCAGAACAGTACAAAAAAGAATTGCCATAATCTAACCTTTTCCGATAAATTATGAACCTCCGCCGCTCTGCTCCTCTTTGATGAGCCTTTGGACGGCACCGTTTCAACCGGCGCTTCTGCCTCTTCAGCAACACCTTTCTAAAAAATATTAAAGCATTTAGTACACTATACTACAACTAAAAATAAAATCCTTGCTAGTTAAAATAATTTTCAAGAAATAATCACCAACCTCGCTATCGCCGCTTAAGTCACCTAGATCATTTTCCACCGAAACACCTCTCCTTCTCGAAGAGAAAACATTTGCACCGCTCTCTTTAACAAAATAACCGCCTTGATCGGAGTAATTAAAGGACGAGCTTCCACCGCCGGCGGCGGAAGAACGGCCGAAAAACAATTCAGCGGCGGATGAATTCTCAGCCGGCTGCTGCGACGGAGGAGGAGGAGAAGCGAGAGAGTGGTGCATAAATTTAGAAGAAGAAGAAGTTGAAGGATTATGGAGGAGTTGGAGAAGGAAGGAGGAGATTTCTTCAGATTCTGGAGGTGCAGATGGAGAAGCTCCGTACAGATCCGCCATGAATGTAAATGATACGATAAAAAAGATAAATCTGAGTAAATAAATAAAAAGATTGTTCGTTTGTTATACAGTGTGAGAATCGTCAGCTGCTTTGTGATATCTTTTTGTTTTTGATCCGATTGATTGATTTTATGAGTTAATGACGATCCATAATCACTGTTTTGATGTGAGCGATTGGAAAAGCTCTGTAATCAAATTTTGATTAATCTCCCGCCTTAATTAAAAAGGTTTTTCCTTCTTTATATTTCAAGTTTTACCCCCTATTCTTTTCTATATTTGCTAATCCATGCCCACTATTTTCTCTATTATCAAAATCTTGCTACCTTGGAATGTTTTTATGTGTGTTTAATTATTTTAGGAACCACTTCAACCGGTTTGACTGAAAATTGTAGATTACTCCGATTCGATATTTTTGTGGAAAATAATGTATAATTTGGCCTTTTGAAAATTGAAAAATTGTAAAAAATAAAAATTACTTATTAAACTGGTTACACGATAACAATTATCTAATTATTCATTTTACATTTATATTATGATGTTGCAGATTTATACTGATTTTGATAAACAATTCAAGTCTTTCCGTTGTAAATTTTTTGAACAATCAAGATTTATATTAACTTTAGTGTAGCTATTTAATTCACCTCGGCGGGTAAGACGTTTATAATTGTAGCATGTGCCTTTTTATTTGTCAGATCATTATATATATTATGAATCTTTAAATCATAGTTTTCATATTGAGTTAATGTAAAAAATATTAGTTTATTTGAAAAGAAATAAATACTTGAAGTTATTATTAAAATTTGAAAGTTAATCAATGAGAAGGGAGAATTATGGATGAGCTATGTAGCACGGAAACGACACGAAACGGACACGGGGACACGACAAATTTTTAAAATGAAGGACACGAAACGTGGGAGAAACGTGTAAATAATAAAAATCTAGGAATATATTTATAATATTAAAAATTGTAAAATGTTACATATTTTAAATTTTATTTATATATTTATGCCAATTAATAAAATAAATTAAACATAATTCAACCCAACAAAAATAAAAAGATAAGTTTTATAGTAGATAAAATAAACAATAAAAATATTGGATAATTGATTAAAAAAATTATTTGTTGATAATTTTTTAGATTTTTTTATAACTATATTTATTTTTTTTATTTACGGAAACGGCCCGAAACGTTTCCTCATGAGTTTCCGAGAGTTTCTGGGAGTTTCCGGTTTCCGAAACGTTTCTGAAACGGGATACGCAATTTCATTGAAGTTTCCGTGCTTCTAAGTGGATGAGCATTCAGTCGGATCGATTAAATCAAACTGCAATTTATAAACCCGAATTGACAAACTACGAAATATTCAAAAGCGAATTAATCAAAGATGAATTCTAATTAAAATCAAACCAACTGAAAAGAAAAATTAAAATCAAATCAAATTAAAAAAATCTACACTTTTAATATTGGTCGGTTCAGTTATAACCATCAAAAAGATAAAAATTTATTAGTTATTCTGTCGGTTTGGTTTTAATTTTGACTTTTTACAAATCAAATCAATTCGGGGGGTAAAAACGACGGGTTGGATATTTTACTGGGCGCTAAGAGAATGCAGAATAATAATTGAAGGGATGAAATTGTAAAATATGAGGAGAAATTGGTTGAAAAATTGAGATGAAAGTGAAAAAAGGTGTTATCCAACACATATTGTGAGCTTAGGCTGAGACTGAAAGGAGGCAGCGGCAGATTAAATGGGTTGACCACAAATAAAAGGAAAAGGTGCAATTCCCGATGTCACTTATAGTGGCGTGTTAGCAACATCCTTCTTTTCAGTCTTAACCAACACCCCGCCTTTTTATTTCTTTTACCTACATCACAATTTTATAAATATAAGCTCAATTAATTAACTCCCACTTTATATTTTAAAACTATAATCTTTTCTTGATCAAATTTATTAACATCCTCGTCCGTCAAATAGCTGTGTTGGCTGACTTAATTAAGTAACTAAAATGTTAAAGTAAAGTTTATTTATTTATAAATTACAGAACGAAATAGTTTATTTTAATTTTTAAATTTATTTTTGTTTCATAAATTTTAAAAATATAAATGTTTCTTTTTTTTGTCAAGTAATTGTATTTAAATAAGCAACTGGATACATAATACTGTTAAACTGAATAAACCTAAGCTAAAACCATCCTTTTACACGCTTGAGGTAGATTATGAGCTAGTTTAGGCCTAATTACTTAAAAACACCAATCCTATAACTTTTTTTTCATTTATGCCATAATTTAGAAACATTTTTAATTATACCCTACTTTTAATTTTTATGTTTCATTTGTACTCCAAAATTAAAAAATTTGACAATTTAATTAATATATGGATGAAAATATTAAAAATAATTATATAGAAGAATTATATCATATTTGTTTCTATTTGAAAAAATATAAATGAAAAACTAATTTAAACTCCTTTTTAAAGGAAAATAGGTTAATTCAATTCATTAGGGTAAAGATGAAACATAAAAATTTAAAAATAGAGTACAATTGAAAATTTTCTTAGGTTATAATATAAATAAAAAATTATTATAAAGTGAGTGGTATTTAAGTAATTGGGCCGCTAGTTTATTATTAGCTCTAGGAATATAACTTACAATAAACTCCTCAAACTATAGTTGGAGATGCAAGATATCCAAACAAATACCCCAAACAAGTGTTGGACAGATTTGTGTATAATTCAGGACTTGTGGTATTTGTAAGATATCCCTTTTAAAAGTTACTTTTAATCAACGGTTTGAAATGGCCCAAGACATAGCCGTTCGAAGAGCAAACCATTCCAATATTTCAGGATTCCATATATATCGTACAAGTGCAGTAATACGAGCTATACTTCTTCCCATATGTGTCAAATAAAGTTTTTAAACTATACTTCATTGATAATTATTTTACTTTAGTTTATAGTATATTCTTTGATAATGATAATAATAATTTATTTTCATTAATTTAAAAATATAATATTAGGACTTGACTTTTAAAAACATAGTATTATTATTAAAAAATATACTATAATTATTAATTAATAATTTTATAAATTATTTTTAAAATATATCTAATTGTTATATTTTTCTGAAATTTTATAAAAGAAAAATAAATTAAAAATCAAAATAGATGTCATTTTTAACAATTTGATCCGTTGACCAAGTCAAGTAACATTATTAACTACCATAAGAGGATGTCACTTAATTGAGTACATATTTAGAAGAAAAAATTACTCCCTCCGTCCCACTTTAGAAGTCCCATTTGACTTTACACACAGATTAAGAAAATATTAATTATTCTTGTCTTTTTATGTTTTTTCATATTTTGCCCCTATTAATGATAGTGGAATTTTCCATAAAACTCTTTTAAGGTAACTAAAATAAGGATAAAATGGGGTATTCAATGGAAAAATATTCTAAAAATAGTAATGGGACTTTTTAAATGGGACATCTCAAAATAGAATATGGGACTTCTTAAACGGGACTAAGAGAGTATATTTTAAAACGCGAAGAAAACTTGGTTAATTACATTTCAATAATCGTTCCTTTCTATAATTCATATGTTCATTATTATTTTGAAATATTTAAAAGTTTACAACTTCTCATAGTGGAAAATATTAGTTTATTAGCACTGGATATTACTGTCAAACTGGAAAATATTTCCGAAAACAACATAGGGCCTAGGGGTTCTACCACTGCTCAGCACTTGGACATAAGAAAAGAAAGGAGGAGAAGGTGGTTAGGTGGGGCATACATTATTTACTAATTATATGAGATGTATTCTCTCCGGTTCATAATATTTATCATATTTTTTTTTAATTTATAATATTTATTATATTAGAATTTTTAAAAAATATTAGTTATTTTTTTAAATTTATTCCACACAATAAATAATAAAAATACCAATTAAACATAAAATTAGTGATAATTAATATAACATGAAACACTAAATATTGTGTCTCCTTTTTCTTTTTAAGTGAAAATTATGCAACATAATCGTTGCGCTACATTGTTCGTACAACAAACTAACACTCCCGATCCTTCTCAATAGAGTTGTCCACTATGAGAAAAAATTTTATCACAAAACTCTTATCCACTTTCAAAAAATAATTAACTTTTACACCTAATTTTCCTATATTATCTCTATTTAAAATCCACTCAGAAGTAAATTACAAGTGGACTATATATTAAATAGGGGTATGACAAGAAAAGTAAGGTGTATTTTATAAAACTTATAAACAATAATTGCTTTTTTTAAACTGTGTGATAAAAATAAAGTGGACAACTCTATTGGGACAGAGGGAGTAATATATAAAAATATTATAAATTAATTTAATATAATATTCATTTACTTATTATAAATAAAATAGTACTCCCTCCGTCCCACTCTAATTGACAAAATATGGAGTTTTTGGTGTCCCATTTTAATTGACAAAACTAATATAACTATAATTTTATTCTTTAATTTTTCATCTTTACCCTCATTTAAAACCATGTCTTTTATGAAAAATGGTGAGTATTTAATGAAAATTTGACTAATATACTAATAGCATTAATTAGCTCCATTATCAATAGAAGGGTATATAAATAATTTTCTATATCATTTATTAGCTTGTCTTGGTTATTGAAATATAGGCACCGTTTGGATTGAGGGTTTTTAAAATCCATGGATTTTAGCAAAATCGATGGATTTTAAATCAATGGAATTTAAATCCATAGATTTTAAAATTCCATCGTTTGAATTGAATATAAAATCAATGGATTTTTAATATTATTTATGAAAAATAATAAATAGCATAACAATCCATCATCTATAAAAAATGGTGGATTCGGACTTTCCCACCTAATAGATGGGAAATTAAACCCTAAAAAATGATGGATTGTAGAAAATGAGGGAATTTATTACTCCATGGATTCTATTTAATTTTTTTCTAGGTAAACGATGGATTTTATCCAAATCCATGGATTGTTTAGAATCCATTATTTAGAATCCATCAATCCAAACGGTGCCATAGTTATTTTGTCAATTAGAGTGGGACGGAGTAATATAATTACGGGATAAACACGCCTTTTTAAGTCGTGGTAACACCAAACAAAGTTGGCGACAAATTCCAATATGTTTCCCAAATTTGGCAACCAAAGTTAATAGCCACCGCAGACTAGGAAAATATTTCTACTCTACCTGCTCAAGTAAACCGGTGTGGCAGTGGCACCTTGCCCTCAGATGGGCCTAGAAAAGACACACATGGCCCATAATCATATCAATCGACCTTGTCCTGATCTAGGCTTGGCAAAGACGGATGGTCCATAATTATGTCAATCCAATGAGGAATAACTACCAAAACTACTCCAAAAGATAACTTAATATTTAAAAATAAATCAAAAAAATATAATTTTACCTAAATGAAAAACACTAAACACATTTTACGTATTCTTTTACTATAAAAAAATATATTTGTGATCCATATTTGGTACATATTAACACATTATCAATATATCTCTGATACGATTTGTAAAATGTGAAAATCTATTACGTACTTTAAAAAAAATGAATGTTAAATATAATATTTTTTAAAAGTACGTATTTATATAATTTCTTTCTGTTTTTGAAGTTTCTGTAACTGTTGATATAATATGCATCACCCTCCCTTTAGACACAACTAATCACATCACCAATAATTGAAGTGTTTACATAAATACTAGGAAAATAAAAAATATCTACAAAAGTACTATTTATTTATTATTTATAAAAATATAGATTTTTTTAAATTATAAAAATATGATTTTGTAAAAAATATTTACAAAAATATAAAATTTTGATATAAAAGTACGATTTTGTATATAGTTAGTATAAATCTTGTACATAGTCCGAATCATATACGTATGTAATTCTTTAGTTTTGTATATAATTCGTATTTTATAGGAATATTATTTAAAGAATATTTGAAACTATTGTAACTATCACCTTCTCTACATCTTCATTACAGCAAAAAAAACAGCAAATAAAGAACAATTAATAATCAAGAGTTAGGATTCAAAATTTAAATTACAAGTTATATAAACCCTAGATCTGTACATACAACAACAAATTAACCTCACAAATTTTTGAATTATGAAAAGGAAAACATCATAATTGATAGTTTCAAATCCGATTTCATTATTATTTCGAATCTGATTTTATGGTGAGAAATCCGAAAAGTAGCAAGTTTAGGACAAATGGAAGTATGAAGGGTTTGACAAGCGGCAGCGTGACGGGCTAATGAATGACGGCGTGGAGAAGTGGAGAAATGACGACCGGCAGTGACATGAGCTAGTCAAATTCGAAATCCGTGAAGCACTAAGCTAACTAAAGGGGGAATCAGAGTCGATAATTGAGTCCAATTTTTGATGGAAGAAATTGTGGAGACTATGAATCCTAATCTTTTAGCTCAAATTAACAAAATAGTTCAGTAATATTGAATTTGTTATCGCGGAACGACTGCAAATCAGGCTACACATATGTCGACATAAAAAGCTCGTTCCATTTCAAGTCATCAGGGTTTATTCTCACTTAAAAACTGTAACTGCTTCTGAATTAATTGAATGAAATCATTTTGCTTTCAAAAACAAAATCTTCTCTTATTAAAAATTCACTATTTACTATCACTTCTATAAAAGGAATTATCCATAGCATTAAGTAGAGATAAAATAAAAAAGAATTGTACATTTAAAATCTTAATTATATACTTTTAAACTGCATACAAATGGTAAAACTGTCAATTGTCTTAGAATTTTATTTCCACTGTAGAATCTATAAAACAAACATACTAACCTTGAAATGCAGATTTTCTCTTTTTCCCATTTTAAAACCTTTCAAATTGCTTACAGCTATAGGGGAAAAGAAAGTCAAACGAATAATACCATCTCGACCTGCCGTTAGGCTCCCCAAAATGGCATAGCTCCAAATTTAAAAGTGAATTAAAAAATATTATAAGAAAGCAAAATTAATTAATATCCAATAATGACATTAAAGTAAATTGTTCAATAACAAACTAAAGTGTTCAGAACCAGTTCTCGACTCCAATTGTTGTTTTAGCTGTTGCAGCATCACAATGGAAGCCGTTTCTTCTTCCGAAAATGAGTCGTCTACCTCCGGTGAGTCATGCCATAAGTTAGTACCTAACGGACAAACTTATCAGATTCACCAACAATCAAAATTAACAACAAATGTGCAGTGCGGTCCTTTCTTTTCTTAGAATTCCCAACATAATCCTGTTACCTAAATTTATTAGGAAGCAAGCCCCGATGTTTTACAAATGGGGCACCAATTCTTAAGCATCAACCACTGTTTGATACAGCCGGTATGAAAATCATGCCCGCAATTCAGCGTACCGACATCTTCTCCGTTTTTATATTCCTCCTGCAAACCCGACAATCGTGTAAGCAAAACAATACACATCTTTAGGGAAGAAAACCTTACACATAAGTTAAGAACAATTACCTGACAAACGCAGCAAGGTTCCGCTTCCACTTCAGTTCCTACTGCAACAGAATACTTCCGCTGTTTTAGTCGATTCAATACAGTTTCTTCACTCAATCCGGTACTAACATTTCCAATACGCTCCTCCAATGCTAACAACTCCTGCAAAATGAAAAGATCAAGTTATCACAATGATTTCCTAAAATTTAGCAAGGAAATTTGAATGCCCTCGAAAACTCCTACTTTACCTCGTATGACATGTTATCAACATCTAGCCGCATATCCCTATGCCTATCATGCACATCAGCAACTCCAAAAAATACAGATTGGTCAAGAATCATGACATCCTGATTCAAAATTAGAAGTAAAGAGCAAGTATTAGATCTTATAATGCATCAAGGAGATGGATTGTGTGTAACCATCCATCCCTTAACAAGTATCACCTTGATGTGCTTCTGATTTATGAAAAACATAGAAATACTAACCTCAAAACGCAAGCTCTCGCCCCTCCGCATGAGATCCAAGACATTGCGAATCTGCTACATACAAATAAAAAGCATTGTGAATTCAACGGGAATACTTTTTTGCTATGTATTCTACTTTGCAAACTTACATAAAATTGATGTACACGTACAGAACGTCAGTAAAAATGAAAATTTTAAGAATTCTCTTGCTACACATATTTATTGCTATTATTTTATCTCGTGGACTACCAT
The DNA here is from genome assembly GCF_937616625.2 of Mercurialis annua. Taxonomy (NCBI): domain Eukaryota; kingdom Viridiplantae; phylum Streptophyta; class Magnoliopsida; order Malpighiales; family Euphorbiaceae; genus Mercurialis; species Mercurialis annua. The sequence continues at coordinate 71,148,624 of NC_065570.1, forward strand.
TCTTTTTATTATATAGCCTCAAGCATCTAATTATAATAATTACAATTTGTCTATTAAGATGACAAATCCAGTTTGTTGTATTTTTGTGCTAAATAATTCTAGTAAACCTAATAAGATTAGATCTAAAACAATAAAAAAAAATGGCAGAGGGAGTATTATGGTGACTTTGCATTTAACAGAGTAAAAAAAATTACATTGTGCTTAACAAAAATCTTGCTTAATTTGCAAAAACCAAAAGAATCTGTATGTGATTTGCCACTATAATAATCTCCTCTGATTTGAACGAGAAAAATTCATAGCTCAAAAATAGATTTGTAGAACGTACCTCAGATACAAGAAGCCTGCCTCTTCCTTCACCGTTTGCGGCCAAAGTTCGCAATGGATAGGGAACGCCAAGCACATTATCACCATGTCGCTCGACCCACGATGCTGATCTTGGATATGATCGATGATGCCCTTGACTACTAATTCCAGAAGAATGCATTGCTTCTTCAGAGGAACCAGGAGGGCCTGAAGGCAGTAGAGAATGTGTACTGCTTTGGCCTCCAGAATCTGCGCTTGCAGGAAAAAGTGATCGACGAACCAATTCGGCTAATCTCCTAGAATTTCTTGAAGAAGGAGTTGTTTGAGAAACCCAAGTTGGAGCAGAAGCAGGATGGGCACCCGAACCTGAGCCAGTCCGAGATGCAGAAGCAATATTATTTCCAGGAATACTTGGAGTTCCACCAGTAACACCTCTACCTGCCGGGTTTCTAACTGAACTTCTCAAGTCAGTGGCTGGTATAAACATAGGATGTTCCCATATGTTTCCTGTTATGTTTCTTGATCTGGCTTCCTCTCTGTCAGGAAAATTCATAGAACTTGAAGCACTGGCAGTTCTAGAGCTAGAGCCTTCGTTCCATCTAAATGATGGCAAATTTTGAGGCAAAGCTGGAACAGGAACAACAACAGGCTGACTATGAGAAGTTGCACTATCTACACCCGGTAACCTAAAATCTAGAGAATGGTCAATAGGAAGAAGTCTTGACGAGCGGTGAGAAGATGGTACACTAGAACGCCTTACAGCACTCCCTGTGGAAAATAAACCAGAGGGAGCAGATTCTTGATTTGAAGGATTTATTCTCAAACGGAAATTTCTTTGCGATGTTTCTGGCCGTCCTGCTGCTGTTGGGTCAGGAATGCTATCAGAAGCTAATCCTCTCAGACCTAGTCCAAGCCTGGGGTTCACCTGCTCAGATGGAGCAGAGATACTTAAACTTCTACCTGCATCATAACGGGATGGAGCACCTCCCCACGCATTACTCTCTGAGCCCTGAAAGAAACTTGAATTTTCACTGGCTGAGGATTGTCCAATATGTCCCTCAATCGCCTTTCTCTTGCAAGATTGGCGGCGACCATCCAGTGAAGTACCCGGCCTGCTATCATTCTCTTCTGCAATGTATCCACCACTACCAGAAGGATGCAAGAAAGTAGCCGAACCACTAGCAGAAGAATTCCATTCATTTTGTGTTCTGCCAGACTTGTACATGTTTGAGCTTTCCATGACTGGACCATTATCACTGCCACGAGCCACAAAACCTGCATTCAAGTTGAGATTATGTGGAACTGCATTGGAACTCTGCATAAATTGAGGGTCCATATTAATACTGTCCAATGAGAGAATATTGGTTGGTTCGTATCGCCTTCCTTCTAACCTTGAGCCAGCTATAGCACTAGTACTCGCAGAAGAAGACCGCCCGTGTTCACATTTCTGCACTTCACGACTTGCGTCATTCTGAGCTCCACTTGAACTTGGTTCACCCAAACTCCAGCCGCTCAAATTATGTCGCTCTTGATCAACAGGACTAATGTATGCATTATTAACGCGACTAGGTGATAGCATAAATTCTGGTAATTGATTTTCTGCAGGATTTTGCATGTTATTCCAGCAAATTTGCTGATCTATAATGGCATTGCCCGATGAAGATCCATGGTCGAAGTCCAAGATTTCTGGTAAAGAATCGATGAGACTCCTCCGCCCTTGCATCAGGGCTAGCGATCAGTGTGCCTTATAAGTTATTTGCAAGAACTGCAGAAGCTTCTAGAGCAAACAGCAAGAACCCTATTCTGCAATATCTGGCACAAGAAATAAAATTTGAATAGTGAAGTTATTGTTGACAAACTCCACAATCCATATAATATATATCATAAACCTTAAGGGAAACATGAGCACACGCATGATTCTCAGTAAGCACAAGATATGAGTATGAGCACTACACAATATTTTTTATGGCGAGACGGAACCTAAAGCCACCTACATTATAATTTATCAGCTACCTCACCACTTCATATGTGCTAGATTCTTCACTCTAAAACAAATTGGGATAGAATATCTTTTGTGGATTTTAGAAGTATCAATATTCTCTGCATTAATGTTAAACATAGAAAAACCTACAAAGTATCATCTCATGGAACACAATGAACATTAGAAACAGAGTTAATGGTGCATCGTTATTCAGCAATGCTTCTACAGAAGCTGTTTTAGCGCAAGCACACAGCTGATATATGCTAATAAGTTCATAAAAACAATCTCAAACATCATGGTAGAACAGCAATATGCAACTGGAGACAACTAATTAGCAAAAATCACCATACATCAATGAAAAAGTCAAATCCTGTATAGCATAGTTTCAGCACTCCAGAACCACCAACGAAAGACTAAAGATATCATCTTTGTTTCTTACCATTATTATACAATCAGATTGAAAGATGAAAGTTTCAATCTTTCTAAAACTCATGGTCAAACGTCAAACCCACGAGTAAAATCTAATTTAAAATCGACTGGTATCAAAAAAATAGAAACTTTTTCCAAAATCAGAATAGCAAAAACCAGCTTAAACTTAAGAAATTTTGAATTTTTTTAAAAAAATTCAAGCAAAACCAAAAACATCTCTTTTCTAATAAATAAAATTTTAAAACTTTTTAGATGAAACCAAATAATCAAAACATGAACAATAAATTCTAAAGAGAAAAAACAATAAAACCACCCACACCCATCAACCGATCAAGCTAAGAACTGAAGAATCGTATAAAAATAACTTACCAGAGGATCAAAAACAGAAAACAAAGACCGATCTAACAATCTGCAGCTGAAAAACCAAAGGTTATCAAAACAATACAAAGACGAAACCTTTTGAAGGTGATTTTGTCGACCTCTTTCTCGAGAAAAGAAAGAAGAGGAGAAAGAAAATGAAAGAGAGAGGCAGAAAGGGGTAGAGAGAGAAAGTAGAGAGAGAAGGAGGTAGGCTTTGAAGGGAAGATGAATGAAGATATGAGATGGGAGAATACAATGTGAGATTAAAAAAGAGGAGTTAATTTACGAAATAACCCAAGAGGAGAGTTAAAACTTAAAATAAATTAATGAAAATATGGGCATCGGTTTCTAAACAAAGAAATGGAAATTTAATGATAAAATTTGAATAAAAAAGAGAGACAAGAGGAAGGAAAGTAGCAAGAACATCTAAATCATCAGCATCAAACAACAAACAACTCATCTTCCAATTTTTTTTTTTAAAAAGGTGATGTGCTGTGTAATGTGTACCCTATTGGGCCGCTTACCAATACCATATGCCACCACTCTCTTCAGTCTTGTGATTTTTTACTTTTTTTTTTAATCTTTCTCAAACTTAATACTCAAAACAAAACAAAATTTAGTAATTAAATACTGTTATGACAAAGGTTGAGAATAATTTAATATAATAAATACAAAAACCTTCACCGCTTAAATTCTAGCTCTTTTTTTTTTTTGTCGGAGATAGAATTACACTACGTTAGATGTTAGATGTTAGTATTCATTTTTTTAATCAGCCCACTGGCTGTCTGAGGGGTGGGTCGAACCCACGCCCTCAGAGAAATGCAATGTGAACGTTGCCAACTGGGCCAACGTTCACTTGCTTAAATTCTAGCTCTAAATTAGCCGGAAACTTATTTTCACCCATTTGTACATTAATTTATATATTTCTTTCAATAAAATATTCTTATTATGAATTTTTCATGTATGTTAGATGTGTTTGATAATGTTCTAATGCTTATGTGAGTATAATTTCTTTTTAATAATTAAGAAAAAAAGTATAGGTTTGAATCAACAACCTAAGTTTATTGTGCACTTGATGTTCGTGTGAGTAGGCCTGTGCATCGGTCGGTTCGGTGAACCGAACCGAAAAAATCGAAACCGAAAATAGGCTAAAATCAAAAACCGAATCGGTTCCGAAATAGACCAAAAATCGAAATTGTTCGGTCCGGTTAAAAACCGATTTTTTAATTAATTTTTTTTTTCAGTTTTTTAATATAAAAAATTAAAAAAACATTGATTAATAATAATTTTATATATGTTGTTTGTATATTTTATCTATTAATAATAAATTTATTAACTTATATATTACATATTATTAAAGAATAAATACTAAAAAAGTATAAATAAACATATAAATTTTAAATTTTTCAAAATAAAAATAAAAATAATTTGTTATTCGGTTTTTTGGTCGGTTCGGTTTGTAAAAACCTAAAACCAAATTGAAAACCGAATATCAAATTTTTAGGTTGACAAAAACCAAATTAAACCGTTTTAACCAAAAAACCGAACCAATCTTAAAACTTTGGTTCGGTTCTGTTCGGTTTTTCGGTTCAATTCGGTTTTTGCACACCCCTACGTGTGAGGACAACTTATTGGTAGTGTGAGTATAATTTACCGTGGTGATGTTTTACATGTTCGATCAAAGGCTTAGCGTTTTAAGAGATCACCTTTTAATTTTTAATGAATCCAATTTTATAATATTTTATCGATTCATTCTATATTTTTGTGATGGTTTAAATATATCGACAGTTGATTTTTGTTAAGTTTTAAAAAATTATGATGATTTAAGTTTTTCAGCTGTAAATTTAAATTTTGTACCACAAAGTAATGATTTAATTTACTTTTTGAAATTGAAAATTCAATTTACAATTAAATTATGATTATAGTATAGACTTTTACTTTTATCAGATGATCATTTTGTTCTAACATTTTGTAATTTTGAGTTAATATAGATATTTTTATGTTGGATATTAAAAAAAAGACAAATCTCGAGAAAGAAAATAGCATTAAGGTGCGGCGGAGTTAAGTAGGCAGGCAGAGGCAGCCCCACCGGCTATCTTCTTCACGCAAAGCACATCTTCATTCACATGGCTTCTTCATATGTTTGTGTTTCTGACTGACAACAAAATTATTTTCTCCAACTATTTTAGTATTTTACACACGTGGCATTCTTCTAATGACTTGGACCCACACAATTTAGATGACTTAGATTTCTCTGCTTTTTTCTACCTAATTTTTTTAGGGAAAAGGTGCAAAATGACCCTCATTAATATTCCGTGTCTTTTGTTGACACTTCATATATTTTGAATCTCAAAATATAACCTTAACGTTGTGAAAAAGTATAAAAAAAGCACAAAAAATGGATGCCGTTAAACAGAAATGGATACGGCGTTAGACGGAAATATTAATGAAAGGGTCATTTTTTATACTTTTTCAAAATGTTAGAATTATTTTTAAAATTCGAAATACATGAAGTGCCAATATGAGACATGGGCCGCACATTTTCCTTATTTTTTTATTGACTATCTATTAATGGCTGCATTACAGAAAAATTGAAAAAGAAAAATGAGAGTATGGTGGTGAATATGAATGATTGAGCTAAAAAAGAAGGGTAAAAATTGTATGAATAGAGTGTCGGCGTATATTGAGGTGAAATGGATGAAACATTGTTGCTAGTGGTGTGAGTCCTTGTATTGTGCTCTTTGTTTGTTTTATTTTTTTATGCTTTTTTAGGTATACATAGCTTACCTTACAATTACTAAATGGCATTTTTGACTTTTGGTTTAAAAGAGGTGTGAATTCAAAGACGCAAAAATCCCTTCCAAGTATGCTTCCAAGTTCCACCTTCTTAAATCCTTCTTATATTGGTCTAAGAGCAACTATTTACTTTTTCTTAAGTGCCCATTTAAATTCTAATTAATTTTTATGAGCTATGTAATTAAAAGAAAATTTATTTTTATATTCATATAAAAACAATAAATTAAATCTCTAAAAATATATTATATCTAAATAAATAAATATGATCATATATAAATTGAACTCGAGATCACTTATAATATGATGCCAACTGTGGATCATGTTCTTGAAGTATTGACTCGTTTTGTTAACATAATTAGAATTAACATGAACATAACTCATGTAATTATTTATAACAAAAGTTTCAATCCTATTATAGTGCGAATTTAAAACGGAGAATATGACATGACACAGTTATCATGTAAAGACAAACATGTAACGCTACAAACACAACACTACTAATACGGTCTATTTAGCTTGTACAAAATATATAAAATATAACTTTTTAACCTCAAATGATAAATATTAATATTAGATTAAATTAATTTGATAGTTTTATTTTTATCTTTTACAAAATTAGAAATTTTTTATTTTTTTATTATTACAAGTAGTAAATTCTATAAACGGATTAGGTGAGTTTGCGAGTCAATCCATGAAAAGGTCTATCTATTTTGTATCATGAACATATTAACATGTTTTTTACATGAATACGTTAAATCTCAACATAAATTCACTAATTTTACATGTTTGGTAAATTGAGTTAGCATGTCATGATCTATTTTGACAGCCCCAAGTTCCTCGGTCAAGATGATTTATGAATATAAATTTAACTATCCCCTAATTTGATCTATTTTGCCATATCTTTTGTTTGCTTTTAATTTTTGAGTTTGTAGGTTAGACTCTAATCCATCCATCCACATGTATTTTGCTTATATAAATAAATAATTACGTAATCCCACAATTCAAAATGTTTTGAATACTAATCAAACCAAAGATAAGACTTTAGATTTATTATTCTCCCACTCAAGTGAACTTTTATCTCATGCTTTGGCAAGGGATAAAACTAACATAACCAATAGAAAGAAATGTCAAATATTGTATGCCCATATGGCTGTTTATATGCGGGTTCAATCACATGTAGTCATCCAACCCATGAACACGGTCGAGACAGGACTCTAATGATAGAAAATAAAATGTGTCACTAATTTGACTTTCGGTTCAAAGAATATGCTTACAATTATCAAGGCCAACGGATAGATGTTAATTTTATATGGAAAAGTATAGGCAGCAAGTGAGGGGCCAAATTGGTGGCAACTGGGCAAATAACTCTTATGTTAGTGTGTTTCATTATAGCTTTAAAGAAAGGTGGGTATGAGTTGAAGCAAATTTATTGGCATAACGCACTTTTGAATATGTATTTGTTCTATTTTTGGCATTGGAAAACTCCACTTTTATTTATCAACATTAAATCCTTGCACTTTAATTTTATACTATCAATCTATCACAAAAAATATTAATGGTGTCAAATTCAGACCAAAAAAAACTATGAGCTTAGTAGCAACAAAAGTAAAAACACACGGACAAAATTCTAAAATAAAAATAAAATAAAAAATTTAATTCCGCCGTGTGAATCTCACATTTTATTTCCATGATGAAAGAACCTAATGTCAATATAATTAAAACTATAAAAATTTACAAATAAAAGTGTAGAAATTCAATATCAAAAAGTGAAGAAATACATAAACCTAAACATGCATTTTGTCAAAATTATTTGAGGTAAAATTCATGCCCTGAAACATAGATTTTGCGCAACACATAAAGATTGATACGACCCACTTTCAGCAGCATCATGAATAGAGGTGTTGATGCAGTTAGTTCACACCGCATATTGATGCGGATCATTGGACGCAAACGCAACAATTATAAGAAAAAAAGAAAAGATGCCAATCACGTATCATTTATACATTTTATCAGCTGTGCTGTGGAAAAAAATAGCATAAAATCTGCGCATGAGGCTTGCCCATAAAACAAATACACCGAGTTTAAACCATCTTAAATTTGGGCAGAAAGCACCAAAAAAACATAATATTTATTTCCTAAAATCCACTTTAGTTCACGAATCATCACCATACCTGAGTTTCAAACTCAATTATCCACCATACTTAATTCGCGTGTCACACATTTCGTGCATGAAAAGGGAAATCCATAACAAAGTAATGCATACTCTATCATTCTATCTTACCCCGAAGGCACTGACCAATTAACCTAATAGTTATATTGGATTTTATCTTATAATGACAGTGGCACAAACATTAGCACTTGGAAAAGGAAAAGACAACTGAATGATAAGCAAAAATTGCCTGTCCTACAGAGCCCATGAACATTAAGAAAGAGATGGTTAATATAGAATGAATACGAATAATGCTCTATTATCAAAGTGAAGAAATATAAAGTACCCTACAGTCTACACAAGGTTAGGTGAAAATTTTAATCAAACTCAAGATCTGAAATATAAAAAAAAAGCACTATAAAAATATGTAGAAATACTCAAAATTCTCTTCCTTTCGTATCATTTCCTATGTAAAAAGTTAAACATTAAAGAAAGTAACAGTGATTTAAATTTTTAAGAGCATCTTTTGAAATCCAGTGAAAGCAGAGCAACTAATTAATTACATTCAGAGTGGTAGAAAAAATTTCCAAACAGAAATGAATTAAAATGCAAAATTAACTCTCACAACAAAATCATACTACATAATATAGGTACTAGCATAGTCTAACACATGGAAAAGCAAAATTATCATCACAGTGATTGAAATTTGGTATGCACCTAACTCATTTACATGCAAAAGTTTACCATCATGTCATCTGATATTTAAAAGCAGAAGGGTTGAGGAAGTCGAGAACAAAAACCGAGTAATTCAGCATGGCAATTGCATAAGAAATTATTTGGTGCGCACACTCTTCATGATACTGTTATCTAAGGCTGCAACAAGATAACTCATAAGCTAATTAAATGCCAGGCTCAATAATAATAACTTCTCTAAGTCAAGAGAGTTCCAGAGAGCTCAGAGAAACAATGTTTCTGTCCATTATATATATAAAAAGACGCCACCATTATTGGCGGAACGGCAAGATAATGAAACCAGGTGAAGTAGCTGGCTGCTACTCAGACACAATTGTTTTCAAATTTGAATTTACCATCATCCGACATATCAATCTTGTTCAGATTCCACGGGAAGGAAAAATGCCTATTAATGGGCAAATGGGAATCTGCACAAAAATTACAAGACATATTGCTAGATGTTTCATAGCATAAATTTAAACATAAAACTACAATAAACATTTGCCATTAATTACCTCAACTGAAGAAACACTTCTGGTACGACATATCCTTCAATGTCAACAACTAACATAATAAGTTCTTCATTCCAATTTTCTTCGTCCCACAAGACTTTAATATCTTCAGCTAATTTCCTAAGTGTTATATATCAGATTCCTCAAACAAAAATCTCTTCTTCTAGCCAGAATATCAAATTCCTTTTATGATTTTTTAACTCCTTGTAGACGAGTATTTAACTCAAATAACTTCCTAATCTTCATAAATCAATTGTTTCAAGCAATACTTTAATCCATTAGGCTCAATCAGCAATACTTTAATCCATTAGTCTTAATCAACAATATTTTAATCCATTAGGCTTAATCTGCACATGTTTCCCTAAAGTAATCTCTTTGAAGAATCAATCCAGAAGATCATCCAGCTCTATGAAATCTCCCTCTAGAATGGATGCCAATTGTTGAGAAGTTTCAGCGTCTTTAAGTGTGTCGCTAACAGGAAGTCCAGATGTCCTAACCTGCATACCAAGCAGCCACAAAAAGAAGCATTGAGTGATACCAAACATGTCAATACTTTTATTTTATGGTATGAACATAGAAGATAAATAATCCAATATGTGCTAAGCCACTAAATATATGCAGCATTGATTAGATGGAAGTCATGGATTATATGAGAATGCCATTCACTATAAAATGGATGACACAAGGTAGAACTGGGAACTAAAGATATAAAATCAAAAAGTCGGGAAATTTAACACAGTTAGATATGCAAAAGGATAAAAAAGACAAAATTGAGATGCATTCATTTGTAAAATACATCAGGAAAAGTCTGTGAACAGAACATGCTTATATACAAACACGAACAATTAAGATATCTTCACTGATAATGTGTACATGACAAATGCAGCACATGAACAAAGAAAAGCTCTTTAACAGCAAGAAAAGGGTACGCAACACAAATACGGTAAAGAAGCACAAAATTTATTAATGCAGTACATACTTAATAACAGGGGAAATTTCAAAAAAACGTACCAGCTTATTCGAATCAAATTTGAGTTGGATGTCGTAAGGAGACTGACAATTGGATCCTCTAGTGACATGATCATCCAATTTAGTACTGAATTTGACAGGACATCTAGACAAATCATTAGTACTATCAACCAAATTTACAAGATGATGATGCACTTTAGCTTCAACAATATCAGGTGTAAGAAGTTCATTGTGCTGAATTCCGATATGACGCACAGCAGAACCACTTTCTTCAGCAGAACAACTTAATACATTCTCTGAAACATTATTTCCACCACGAGATTTGACAAATATCCGACAAAGGACATAAGAGGCCTAACATCAGGAAAAAAAAATCAAAACCCTAATTGAAAATAAAATGTAAATTAAAAAAACAGAAGCGCAAAATTGGGGAAAATAGTAAATACCTTAGCATGATGCATTAGGGCATATTCATATAAAACCCAATCAGTTTTAGTTGAATTTTTAACAGAATCACCCAAATAAAATACGAATTTAGACCTAGTACCAATGACAGCCTTTCCAACTGGGTCCACTGTATCTCTAACCTTACCGCTAATCCTCCAATATCCTCCTTTACCCTTCCTAATTCTCCCTCTCTCCTTCAAAACCCTAATTTTTGTATAACAAAACCAGTGTCTTTTCCTCCCTTTATATCCATACGCATAGCAAGCATCTCCTGGCAAATCAAACGGCTCGTAGTCGTACAAATCGAGCTCCTTGATTAAATCATAGCCGTTACTCCTCTCATCACCGGTGTTTGTGCGGTTCTTGGTTCTGAGATAGTAGCACAAGATTTGTTCATCGGAAGGGTAGAATCGGCAACCTGGCGGCAGAAACGACATCGTTTTCGTCGATCACTCTCACTCAGTTGAGTGAGTATAGAAAAACAGAGCAGCCAAATGTGAAAAGGGTTTAAGTAGGGGTTTGTATATAGGCAAAAAGATGCGTGCTTCTGAAGCTTCCAAGTTACTACCGTGTTACTAGTGTGTACGTTTTCTGTTTTTCTAACAATTTATATGTCGTCCATGTGGACAATTTTAGTGCAATGCTGACATGGCAATAATCTATTGGCTTGATGATGTTCTAAAATGTTGGCGCAGGCTAGGTCGTGATTGAGTTGATTAGAGAGTAAGAAACTGCTAAAGTAACCGTCAGTGGCTTGAATGAAAGTAAGACTGCTCCAGCTGTTGACTTACAAGTGAGCCATGTGGATTGTCTACCGCGAGGTAGTATGAAAAGTTGGTTTTGTTTATAAGGAATTTATCATTATTTCTCCTCCTGAATAGAATATTAGACACATATTTAGCTGGCGGCTGAAATATGGCAATTTGTGAAATCTTTTAAACAATTTTGATCATTGAGGAATCTTAAGACGACAAGTGGATTAAAAATTGATGTTTCCCAAATTGGGAACAAGAGTATGAAATGTCCAATATGGAGAAATATATAATGACATTTTTACATAAATAACCAAGAACACATAAAATATTTAAAAAATAACGATATGAAAGTTCACTTTTTACAAACATACTCCCTATATAAACTTATTTATAAAAGTATATTAAAATTATTTAAATATATAATATATATATATATAACTCTTTTTCTCTTGAAATAATTTGTTTTAAATTACATATCTAATTTTCTTTTTCTAAAAACTTACACCACCTCATGTTTTTACCATTCAGACAAAAAATTATATATAAAGTGCAGAATTACATATAACATACCATGTATATACAGTTAATAAACTATTAATATACTATTAATATACATATTTATTCAACAAAATTTAACACTGTAAAATGGAATGATAAATTTACAAATCAAATATGTAAATACCAAAATATAAGTAATATATAAATCGTATATACATTTAACAAAAAAAAATCTACCAATTATATTTTGTAAATATACTATTTACATATAATATATAATACATATATATTCAAATAAATAAAATCTGAATTTTTAAATCTGAAAATTTAGATATGACATTTCACAAACGGTGGCAATGAGGAAACCGGCGAGCAACGGTGGTGTGAAAGATGCACGAGAGGCGGCGGGTTTGTGGAGGAGGTGTGTGAACAGGAAAGTGGGAGCGGCATGGTGTGCGAGCGGGAAGAAGGGGAGCGGCGGCGTATGGAAGATGGTGGCATGGCATGGAAGATTGGTGAGCAGGGCGGTTGTGAAGGAGGAGGGAAACAGCGGCGGCAAAGCAAGGATTGATGGCTACAAGAGGTGGCGGGATGGAGGGTTTGTGTGGAAGAAAAAAAAATAATTGATGGTGGTGGTGGGTAAATAAAAACAGAAAAAGAAAAATAAATTAGGATTTGATGGGATTAGGAAATGATGAAATAAATAAAGAGAGAAAAGTAAAACTAAAATAGTCGTATATTTGTAAATATAACATATATTTTGTACTTTTATAAATTAAAACTTAAACATAATAAATTTGTAAATATTGTGTACTTTTCTTATAGATAGTGTAATTTCTTAATATTCTTTGAAGAACAGTATACCCAGGCCCAATTTTACGTCGAAACAAATGGGCCTCCAAACTAGGAAATATTACATGACACACATATCATTTTATAAAAATATGAGGTAATTTTAAATATAACTACAAAATTTATTTTTTTGCAAAAATAATTTCTGATAATAAAATACATATTTTATTTCAATGCAGTTTTAAATAAATTTTAAATTACATCTACTCAAACTATATTTACATCTAACATAGTACTACTAAATTAATTAGTAACTACAACATATATTAAATTTTGACATCCAATAACATATTACAATCAATTATAATTTTATTACTATTCATATATTTTTTTTGCATTTATTATTTTAATATATTTTTTATTTTTTCTTTTTATTTTTACGATCTCGATCGATTATTTTTTGGAGAACAGACCATACGCCAACATGATAACACAATTTATAAATACATTCATTTTATATAATATATCAATTATGCAACAATATTTTATTAAAAGAGCTCATCATTATATTAAATAAAAAATTATATTAAAATATTTCCAAAACATATCATTGAAAAAATTTATTAAATAAAAAATTAATAGATAATTAGTAAACAATTACTATTACATTTCATTATAACATTTTGCATTAGATAAAATTAAACTACCATGCTAGATATAGTATTTTATTATTATTTTCATGCATAATTTATTATAAAAATAGCATGGTATTGGAGATGCTCTTAATTTATAAAAATATTTTTATGCTTTTAATTTATATGTTTATGTTTTTTTTTTGTTACAGCCCCCATTCTAAAATAATTATTCACTTTGTTATTTTCATACATTTTAAAAAAATTAAATTTTATAATTTATTTTTATTTTTTATTGTATTCCTATTAATACGATGAGTAATTTGATATTTTAGATAATAGCGATAAATAGTGAATTTAAATAAGGGCAATATAGAAACCTAATTTTAAAAGATTATGATTTATTACAAATTGACAAGTATTTGAGATAAAAATAGAGAAAGTGAATAATTATTTTGTGACAGATGAAGTATTTAATAAGTTTATATATTATTTATTTTCTATTTAAAGATCATTTGATGAATGAATGTCGTGAGTATATTATTTAGTCGCCGTTAGAGAATACTTTTTCTGTCTCAAAATAATAGTCTCATTTGACATATTCATCCGTTTTAAAATAATAATCCACTTTACCTTTTCATTTACTATTATTCCCACATTATCCTTATTTATTACACTGTTTTAATTTAAATATTGTTGAAAACTCATTTTCATTAAATGAAGTACTTAGAAAATGCATTTGTTGATTTTTTTAAACATTAGAAATAGCTACAATTTATTGATTTTGATAATTATTAATATATTTTTGTATTTATCTATCATCATTTAATACTTTTAGTGGTTTTATAAAATCTCATGTATTAATAATTAATGAGGGATATAATTAGAAAATTATAATATTTAATTATATTAACTACATTTCTTAATATGTGTATTTTTAGAATAGAACTATTATTTTGTGACTGATGGAGTATAATTTTATGTCACCTTATATATGCTCCCTCCGTCTCGTTTAAAAAGGGACATATATCAAATTTTTTTGTCTCACATAAGAAGGCTAAATCATGGTTTTTGTGTCATTTTACAAAAAATTCTCTCTTATACTCTTATTTTCTCTTTCTATAATTAAAGCTAATACTCTACACACAAACTATAAGACAATAATTAATAGGGGTAAAATAAAAAAAACAAGAGTAATTAATATTTTCTTAATTTATATGTAAAAGTGATACGTTCCTTCTTAAGTGGGACGGAGGGAGTATATTATAAAAGGTCAATAATTTGTTTGAATGACAAAAAAGGCTCACTTATTTATATAACATTTTAAAAGGTTTTTATTCAATAAATTTCGATTTTTATGCGCGTTTTATATATTCCCTCCATTTTTTTAGTTGTCACTTTAGACTAATAAATTTATCCATTAATAGTTGTCACTTTAGGATTTGTTTGTGACTTTTATAATAATTATTCAAGTTTAATCTTCTTATTAGATAACTTCATTAAATGTTAATTTAATTTTCAAAATAAAATCATCCAATAGTATAATTAAAAAATTTATTTTTAATATTAAATTTTTTAGTAGTGGAGTTCATAAATAAAGTTAAACTAGTAGTAGTTTGTATGCTTGTAATTTAAAACAAAAGAGCCACTTTCTTAATCTTAGCAATTTATACAAAAATGACAATTAAAAAAAATGGAGAGAGTAAATTTTAGCACAAATAATGCACAATCTTCTCAAGTCTAAAAAATAATGCACAATCTTAGCAATTTCTTTTAAACATATAAATAAAATAAAGATAATTCTTTAAAAAAGAGTCGGGATAAATTAAATTTTAAAAGTACAAAAACATTGAGATGGGTTGGCCTTTTAACAAACATGGGTTAATGACGTTTTTATTTATAAAATTAAAAAAAAATTAAATTAGCTCCAGATTAATTATTTTTCCCCATTTATACCATACAGACCGCGGAACACTTAAGCGGTTTGGTGTAAACCGCGGAAGTGTTCCGCGGTCTGCACACGTGGCTCCACCTGGACGCAGGTGGAGCCACGTCACTGTAAACCGCGGAAGAGTTACGCGGTTTACAGTGACACGTCACTGTAAACCGCGGAACTCTTCCGCGATTTACAGAGGGAATTTATTCCCTGTCAGAGGGAATAAATTCCCTCTGACCGAGTGGTTGTAGACCGCGAAAAATTTCCACGGTCTACACCACTATATAAGGGGGAAATCATTCCCCCTTATTCACACAACAACATAAAAAAAAAATGTGAAGAAAATTTAGAGAGAGGTTAGAGAGAGTTAGGGAGTTAGGGAGTTTTAGAGAGATAAATTTTGAAGTTTTTTTCGAGATATTAATTTATTGTGAAAAAAATTTTACGGAGTCTATTTTCGGAAAGGGATATTATTTTTCGTGGCGGATATTATTTTTTGGCGCGGAATATTATTTTTTGGCGCGGAATTATCGGGTGAGTCTTTAAAATTTATAGATATATTAATTTTTAATTATTGAATATAGTTAGATTAAAATGATGTTTATTTAGATTAAAATAATATTTCAAATGTAGTTAGTTAATATTATAGTTATATTTAGTTAAAAATTCTAAAAAATATGTATTATAAAATAAATTAGATTAATGTGTAAATGTAATTAGATTAATGTGTAAATGTAATTAGATTAAAATAATGTTTGAAATGTAGTTAGTTAATATTATAGTTACGACGAAACAAGGGAATGAAAGGCCGCTTTGCGTTGGTGATTTAGTTCAAAATTTTAAAAAATATGTATTATAAAATAAATTAGATTAATGTGTAAATGAAATTAGAATAATGTGTATAAAATTTATAAAAATGAATAGAGTATATTAAAATTAGAAAATCGAATATATGAAATTTTTAAAATATTTTTAAATTAGGTTGAAATTAGTGAAAATATTAAAATTTATGATTTATATTATATAAATAGATTTGGAATTTACATTTAATGTAAAAAATTTGAATTTATATTTAATGTAGAAATTAGTGAAAATATTAAAATGTAGTTAAAATTATATTTTTTAAGTGTTACGCGGTTTGCTTTTGTCTATGTGGCTCCTCCCTGACTGGCCAGCGAGGAGCCACGTAGACCAGACCGCGGAACTGTTCCGCGGTTTGCACAAACCGCAGAACTGTTCCGCGGTCCATAATGCATAAAATGGGAATTTATATTTTTATGGGCCTAATTTCAGAAATAATTAACAAATTAGTAATTTAATGGTCATTAACCCAACAAACATGGCATTATTTTGCTACTCTCATAATCATGTTAAGAATATAATGACTGCCTAGAGCAGAAGTGGAAGTAATGCTGCTGAGGAAACAAATTAAGAAACAGCAACCCAAAATTCTTGATCAGATTCAAGTGCACTCATTATTTCGGGAGGAAGACACACCTCTAAGTCCACATTTCCACCACCTTCACGCCCTGGATAACCCGATACTTTCCCACTAAACTTATGCGCATACCCGCTACGAAGTGCCAAAGCTTTTCCCAATCCGAACTCATTTCCATACTTATTAAATCTCGGCGAGCTCCCCATCATCACACTGTAAGGATCATTAACTTCCCTAATCCGGTATATTTTTGGATATTTCAGCCAACATTCAAGTAGCTCGCGGAGTTTTTCATTGGTGTGACCAGCCACTGCCTGGTTCACCTTCCCTGCTGCCCATCCGAGATCGTTATCCAGCAATTCACCGGCTGTTGCTGAAGCTGCGAGAGCATATATGCAGTTCCCGAAGTAATTTTCTGGTAAAGGCGGATTTAGTCTTGACCTGTCATTGCAAGCCAGTCTGCAATTGGTGATTTGATCACGGGGAAGATCACGGGCGCGGGTAATGCACCTCCATATAAACGCAGACAGAGCCTGGAAGGAGGAAATCTTGCTAGTGATATTCGTATTTGCTTTTGCTTTGAGTTTGGCAATCGATTCAGAAGAGAAATGGAACATTCTTTCCTTAAGCAGAGGTGGTTCATAATGGCTCAGGAACTGTTGGTGATCCGTAAATGGAAGATTAACAATTGGACCATAGCCGTCAGGAAACCACCGCTTGAGTACCGGGGGGCGTGAGATTGTAATGTTTTTTCCTTCAGCTTGAAAAACTTCAGAAAATGAATTCAAGAATTGCCAGAAAGAAGACCCGTCGCCCATAACATGATTCATAGAACACCCGATAAAAACACCATCAACTAGATCCGTCACTTGAATTGTTAGCAACGATCTGAAATGACCGTCATGGTTAAGAGCTCGATCATGATCAAAGAAAGATTGAACCACCAATGGTACATAATTCGGTGTAAGAACATCTGATATTGTCATGTTAATAGAAGCATGAACAAATCTTGCTCCCGGGCTGTTATTACATTCCACGTAGACAATATATTCGGCCGGGTCTTCAGTCTTTGAAGTAGTAAGACGGCCGATCAAAGGGTAGAAATGGAAAAGTGTGAGAGAAAGGGAGTGTTTGAGCTTGTCTAAGAAATCGGTAATCTTGAAATGTTGTTCCGATGGTTTGGCAAAGAGAAGGCCCTTTTGGATGCAGTTAGTAGAAAGCATAGCAAGATCCCATGCCGCTAAATAATAAGGTTCATTAGCTTCTTCCGGCAGGTGCGGTGGCTTCACGAAGCATTCTGATATGAAATCAACGGTTGCTGGATTCATTTCTTGAAGGGGTAATTGACAAAAGCTAGTCGATGAGTTGTTATTAGAAGAGAGCTAGACGATGAGTTGCTAATTAGCTCTGATATCACAACTTTCTATGTAAGTTCAAATCTTATCTTTTTTTGGGTAGTCGATTGCTAATTTGCTAGCTAGCAATAAAAACAAAGTTTGCTGTTTCATTATTCATATAAAATGCTTGTATAGAATATTCAATTGTTTTATTAAAAAAAGAATTCAAAAAATAAAGGAGATAATAACCAGTTCCAAACCATGGGAATTGGTTCAAGTGGTAAGCAGTTTGTTATCGCTTAAGTAAGGTCTCGGATTCGAGTCTAGTGAATGCAGGAAATTCCCTCTGGCAGACTCACCTACCATGTCAGGTGCGCAACACAGGTCCAATTCGAATTAGTCAGGGCGAAACTCTGAAAACCGAATGGACTACAAAAAAAAAACTAGTTCCATATTTAACAACATACTCTTAATGCACACGGGCAAAACTAAAAAATTTAAAATGGGGAGCAAAAAACAATTTATCATAGAAAATATGACTACATCATAATACAAATATATATAAAAAATAACATATCAAACTATAATACATATATATACTCAACTAAATAATTAACATGTTTGCCAAGAATTTATAAAAATTATATATTTTATAAGATGTTAACAAGAAATTAGAGAGGATAATTATATAAAAATATAAATTTGATAACTATATTTTTTTTTAAAAGAAGAAGTACGATTTATTTATTTTGAAAAATTTACAGAGCAGTCGCCACTTGTTCCGCCCCTGTTGATGTGGGTGTTTAAAGGCGTTGAACTACTAGAGTAACTTGAGATCGACTCAAGAGTCGATCTCGAACTTTAGCTACTTGAGTTTTATTTTGAGTTAATCTTGAAAGGACGAACTTTTTATATTCAATTTGATTTTGATAGTTACAGTCGATCCTCTGATAATTAATACACATGGTGGATCAAAAATTTATTAATTATTAGAATTATTAATTTATTGAATTTGTATAAAAAAATTATAAAAAATATTTTAAAACATCTACATTAATAGACATAATATTAATATTATATTATAAAACAACTAACTAAATACACTTTACAATTACTCAATTTAAAAGAAATAATTTTAAATTCAATTAAAAAAATATCAATTGATATCAAACTAAAAAATAATTATTAAGAAGTTATATTCATAAAGTAAAATAATTTTTAATATTTTTTATATTAGAGATACTTTACTTACTTTAATTTATTTATCTAATAACTTCTTTTAAAATTTCTTAAAAGAATAAGAAAGTCATAATTTGATGGTATTTTAACTTTCGCTTTATGAATTAAGGTTAGTATTGCCTCAAATAAATCATCAATTGTTATATATTTCTTTAAAAAAATCTCTCTAATAATTAATATTCATGTTGAATATATTTTAAATTTTATTAATTATTAAATAATATAATTATTAATTATCCGACGTGGAACGAAGTTGGTTCTCTCAATTTTCTATTAATTATTAGAATTATTAATTTATAAAATATTAACTATTAGAGGGTCCACTGTACTCGAGTTTTATCTTGAATACAGCTTGAAAAACAAACCTCTTTTATAAATAAAGTAAAAAAAAAATTACTATATTGATTTTTTAATACTTCTGAATTTAATAATATTTTTGTTAATTATTGAAAAGCCCAATTAATTTGAATGACATTTTGACTTTTGAATTTGTATAACACACTCACATTAGTGTTTTGGATAGTTCGAATCTGTTGGGATAGTTACACCGTTCATTGATCAAGAAAGCTTACCCATTCTCCTCGTCAGTTTGACGCGGCTCTTTCTGTCTTACGGCCCATCTATAAAATGGGTGAAAAGTGAAAACATTTTTCAAATTATGGCACAATTACTTACAGTATTGTATAACTATTGGATAAGATTGCTCTAAAAATAAACATTTAAACTTCATTGATTCAAATAATCCCGAAACTAAAAGTACAGTTAGAGTCAGAAGAACTCTTAAATTTATTGATCAATTAAAAACTGCTTAAACAAGTCTTAAAGCCGATAATAATTTATAGAAAACTCCAAAACTGTGATCAAAGAGCATCCATGAATTCTGGATCAGATTCAAGAGCATCCATTAAATCAGGAGGCATGCAAATCTCCAAATCCATACTCCCCCCACCTTCACGCCCTGGATAAGCCGAAACTTTCCCACTAAACTTATGTGCATAGCCACTGCGAAGTGCCAAAGCTTTCCCCAATCCAAACTCACTACCATACTTATTGAACCTCGGTGAGCTTCCCATCATCACACTAAATGAGTCAAACAACTGCGGAATCTTGTATATAGTCGGAGATTTCATCCAAGATTCAACATTCTTGCGGGTCGCCTCATCGGTGTGATTTACCACCGCTTCATGCACTTTCCACGCCGCCCATCCAAGATTGTTCTCTAATAGCTCACCAGCTATCGTGAAAGCTCTAAGTGGATATATGCAGTTCCCAAAGTAGTTTTCCGGTAATGGCGGGTTTAATCTTGACCGGTTATTACAAGCTACTCTGCAGCTTGTTATTTGATCGTGTGGTAGATTACGAGTACGAGTTATACACCTCCACATAAGTGCAGATAAAGATTGAAAAGAGGAGATCTTATTGGTGTTGTGCTCTGAATTAGCTTTTGCTTTGAGTTTAGCAATAGACGCTGATGAAAAATGAAACATTCTCTCTTTTAGCAGAGGTGATTCGTAATGGAGTAAGAACTGTTCGGGATTGGTAAACGGAAGATTAATGACTGGACCATATCCGTCAGGAAACCACCGCTTCAGAACCGGGGGACGTGAGATTTTCACGTCGTCTCCTTCAGCTGCCCGAAATATTTCGGAAAATGAATTCAAGAATTGCCAGAAAGAAGATCCATCGCCAATAGCATGATTTAAGGAACACCCGATAAAGACGCCGTCAATTAGGTCAGTTACTTGAATTGTTAACAAAGATTTGAAATGACCATCATGATTAAGAGCTCGATCATGGTCAAAGAAAGATTGGACAATTGATGGAACGTACGTAGGTGAAAGAACATCTGACAATGTCATTTCTACGGAAGCATGAACAAATCTTGCTCCGGGGCTGTTAGTACAGTCCACATAGACAGCATACGAAGCAGGATCATCACCTTTGGTCGTCACAAGGCGGCCGGCGAGCGGGTAGAAATAGATTAGTGTTTGAGCAAGGGAGTGTTTAAGTTTGTCCAAGAAATTTGTGATATTGAAGGCATTTGGAGATGGTTTTGAAAAGAGAAGACCCTTTTGGATGTAATGAACAGAGAGCATAGCAAGATCCCATTGTGTCAAATAGAAAGGCTGATTTGCTTCGTGAGGCATTGGTTGAGGTTTTACGAAGCATTCTGAAATGTGTT
Source organism: Mercurialis annua (assembly GCF_937616625.2). Classification (NCBI taxonomy): domain Eukaryota; kingdom Viridiplantae; phylum Streptophyta; class Magnoliopsida; order Malpighiales; family Euphorbiaceae; genus Mercurialis; species Mercurialis annua. Next base: position 71,170,111 of record NC_065570.1, read on the forward strand.
GAACAGATTGTGGATTCATCGTGTCTTGCACCTTAATTCAGCTCTGAAAACTGCAGCTTCGGCTGTTTATTTAATATGGGAGATTCACATTCTTACCTACCAAGAACATCTTGTCAGAAAGTTTACTGGTAAGCTCACCAACTCTATCGGCGTTCCTTCGTCAATGAATAGAAAAATAGTGTTTGGGGAATTTCTTGGATGCTGCAACTAAAGATTAATTAACATTTACTAACATGTTTATAGTCAACATTTCAAAAAAAAAAAAAAACATGTTATAGTCAACATTTTAATTTGGTCAAAAATAGAAAAATAGTTAATCAAATTATGTAAAATCATTCAATCACATTATCTTATTAAACATCTCCAAGATTATATTTAAAACTTATTCCTCTCCCATCTACAATACATGTCGTATCTGACTTTAACACAAAAACTAAAAAACGATTAATATGTTTCAACTTATACACTTTTACTAAATTTAGTCTATCTAGTTAACATTTATGATTGATTTATTTTTTTATTATGTTATTGTATTGGTTCTTTAAATATATTAATAGGAAAAGGTTTAAAAAATAGCAATTAATGCATTTTCTGATATTTTAATTTGACAAGTATTATGGTTCCAAAAAATTCTCAACGTGCCAAATATTACGGACCGTTCATAAAGATAGAAAAAGTAGTTATTTCACAAGAATTAAGAAAGTAGTTAATTATTATTATAAAAAAAGTAGTTAATTATAGGAAATTTGGGATAATTTTCCTAAATTGTCCTTTTAATTTTTTGAAGTAAATTATAATAAATTAGTGATTCACACAACACAAAGCCATTATATAAATACTAGCCAATAGAATTTTAGATGTATAAAGAGTATAAATTGAAATTATAAATCAATCAATATTGATATAAGGATATTTTAATAATTTTATAGTTAAGTAACACTATTTTTTATCTTTACGGGACGGAAAGAGTAAAATAAAAGAATTATTAGCATAAAAATAAATAAAAAATAGACAATCATATATGTTGAAACCGAGGAGTACAGCGAATAATTGCTTTTAAAATATTCAATAGTCGAACAAAAGAAAGTGAAAATTTGACAAAATGCCTTTCATGGTTTGCATTCTATATATGCTCTCATGCAATTGCTTTCTTCCGCTGACCAAGCCGTCACCAGCAGCAAAGAGAGAAAAAAAAAAGCCAATATCAATGCCACTTAATATCTTTGAACAAGTGAATAGAAAATTAACGTTATCTTCTTCGTCAAGTTATATTTTACCATGTAAAACAATTACATCTAGATTTATACACTGATAATTTGACCTGTTTTTAGCATGCAACAACAATAGGTAAAGGAACTGGTACTTCCTAAATGCATACAATATGAGAAGAAAAACAATGGTGTAAACTCTACTCAATCGACCCAATATTTAGCTGACCAACAACAGCAAAACGGGAAAACATTTGGAACAAACCCACATGTAACGTTATTATCAATTCTGAAAATGTCAACACAGTCGAAAACTTCTGAGACAAATATATGTGGTTCAACAAAATATATAAAATCCTGGATAACAAGCACTCTGCCAAGTATCGACTTCCAGTAATTTACCAACTATTAAATTGAAATAAAAATCTGCTTTGACGATAACAAAACTCTAAAGTTCAAAACCACTTGCAACTATTTGCTTCTCAGAAAGCAAAGTTTTAAGAGACAAGGCCATCATTCAGGGAGAGTGAGGCAAGCTGATCTGCAGGGTTGTTTGCCTGCTGCTGCGAAGCAACGGTCCTAAGGACTTCCATGGCCTCCGTTACTTTTGCCTTCAGCGACTCAGGTGATTCGAGCAGGTGCAAAACCTCAGTCTGATCCATCTCCAAAAGCATGCCTGTGACCTTGGCTGCTGATTCATGCTCCAGCTGGTCCACTAAAGGATAAAGACTTTCACCCAGCAGCTGTACATAGCCAATAACCAGAATAATTTTCAGGTCCAATAAACTAAAACAAATATGAGGTTTGCCGTTAACAGACAAGACATAATCCTACCGTCCTTTGATGTTCAGGGGTTGCATTAGCAAGCGCTGTAGCCAAAGCAGTAATGGGAACAGACTGTCCAGCAGCAGCAGCATCTCTAATTGGCATGCCACCCATGTTATAAGGAACAGAAAGCATGCCTCCAGCCACACCAGGCATTTGAACATCTGACATGTTGCGACCAGGGGGATAACGATACACACGTCCCCTGGGAAACATCTATCACACCAAATTTTATACAAGAATGAGTTTTGACCAAAGAACAAGGTCCTTTTGTTTTGACAAAAAAGATATCTCTAATTACCTGCTGCGGCAACATAGGAACTGGCTGCTGAGTCTGTTGCACTGGACCTGCACCACGTCGTCCCCCGGGCCGCTGGCCTTGTTGACCCTGCTGAACCATTGGCATAAAGAGATTTGGCATGGGAGAACCGCCTGGTCTCATTCCAGGAACAAGTTGCTGCTGGTAGCCAAATCCAGCCTAAAAAAGAAATTCACAATTGTCATCCACAATCAAATTCTTGTGAACATAGATAATCTCATCTCGTGAGAAACTATATTCAAAAATACACATGGGTATAACTATAATCAAATGATGCATGTAATGTACCAAATATGTTATCATAATTGATATAAATATGAAGGCGTGTGTATCAACGAGAATCATACATTTCCAATAAAGAAAATAAGACATTAAGATGGACATAACATTTGTAGCCATTGGAAACCATTGGCCGAACAACCATTTAGTTAACCACACAAGCACCTATTATGTAAGTAAAGCAAATCAAAACAAAGAGAACTTACGTGAGTAGGCATAATCGCTGATGGTCCTTGACCATATAAAAATTGTTGTCCCATACCTGGAGCACCTGGAGAATACATAGGCATGCGAGGGCCAACTGAAGGTGCCATTGTAACTGGCCTCATCTGTGAAAACTGGGCCTGCATAAAACACAGCTTATGTGAGAAAGAAATCATACTGCATCATCTGATCAAATCCAGCAAAAAGAGGGTCTATCTTAGGACAAGACATCTATTAGAAAAACAAATTGTTTTTGAGGTGTTACACATCTCGGAAGGAATACACTCTGAAAATCTAGGAAACAGTCAGAATGGCTTCCAAAAGGATCAAAAAGGCATGGTAGATCGCACTGATAAATTCTAAAGTACAACATCTATGCAAGCAGAGCAACAAAAATACTAGTTTATCCAAAAGATGGCATGTTTGAAAATAGGATACTTATAAGCCATAATTAAAATATGCTAGCTCCAATAGAATACCTACCTGAAGCCTTGCCCTTCTCTCTTCCTTCCTTTGTGCAAGTGCAACATATAGAGGCTTGCTAATAATCATTTTACCGTTCATCTCTGCAAGCTGTAGAAATAAGCAGCCAGCAACTTCTGATCACATACTACGATCATAATGAAAAAAGTAAAAATAACTGTATAAACTTACTGCTCGAGACGCTTCTTCAGAAGTTGAAAAGGCCACGAAACCAGCACCTCTGCTAATTCCACTTGGGTCACGCATAACCTGCATATTTAGAAAGATGAACAATAATGGTTGACACAATTTCAAAGATAGTTGAAAAAAGATCAGCAGGGCTAATTTATAATTATCATATCTACATACCTTGCATGATGTAATAGTACCAAGGTCAGAGAAAAGCTCCTTAAGCTTTTCATCACTTATGCTGTCATCCAAATTCTTGATGTATAAATTTACACCTTGGTACTTGTCCACAGTTTCCTTTATACTCTGCTCAAACCGGCTTTTCAGTTCAACCTCTCTTTCAGATTTTTTCTGTGCTTTTCCAACATACCACTCCTTATCATCAATCTTCTTTCCATCTAGGGACTCGACAGCTTTAGCAGCATCATCAGCATTTTCAAAGTTCACAAAACCAAAACACTTTGATTTTCCATCTGCATCCCGCATCACTACAGCACTGGTAATTTCTCCATATTCCCCAAATATTTTCTTCAAATCCTCATCCGTTGTTAATTCAGATAAATTTTTGACATAAATATTATTAAATATTGTCTTATTTGAGACGGTATCTCTTTCCTGCTTACGAAGAAAGTGTCCAACATAAACTTGTTTATCATTAATGAGCATACCGTTCAATTTGCCTATAGCATTATGTGCAGTTTCCTCACTTTCAAATTGTACAAAACCATAGCCTCTTGACTGGCCTGAAGAATCTGTAGCCACCTTGCAAGAAAGAATGTTCCCAAATGACGAAAAAGTGTCGTGTAAGGCTTTGTGATCAATAGCCTTATCCAGGTTCTGCAATCCCCAAAACAACATAACTGTAAGATAAGCATGAGAACCGATTTGATTTACTCTACTGTGTTAATAAAATCAAAAGGACTTTAAAAAGGGTAATGTTTTGAATGAAGAAGTAACATTTTAAATAGGAGGAAGGGGGGAAAACAATATGAAAGTAAATATGCACACACCTTGATAAAAATATTTCCTGTTCCACTCTTACGAATACTTGGGTCGCGATGGGAAAACATGATCCTAATAGGTCTGTTATTAAGTGGAGTAAAGTTGAGTACATCCAATGCCCTAGCAGCTGTAGAAAAAGGATGGTGTATCGCATGTGATTAACATTAATACAGATACAGAAACGGTATATCTACTTAAACATTGCAGCCAGTATACATAAATAAATCAAACTAAATTTGACACCAAATTCTAAAGGATACAATTACAATTTTAGAATTTCTGGCTAACAGTTCACATTAATTTTAGAAGACAGGGACAGTAAAACATATACCAATGACTAATTCGTAGCACATTTTCTCTAATTCTACAATGCATGTTACAATTTTAGCTGATATTCTAACTAAAGTAGGACAAATAAATTCAGTTCAAAATTTTAAAAATAATTTCGGTCACAGTACACTAACCATCCTGAGAACTGCTGAAATTCACATAACCATAACCCAATGATCGCCGGGTCGTTAAGTCCCTACAGACCCGAACCGAAACAACCTGCCCGACCTGATTAAAAAAATCATAAAGCTGCGAATCTGTCACATTATAATCAAGATCTCCAACATACAGAGACGTAGGCATGAAAGGGACACCGCCCGCATTCGCCGCCACTCCATTGGCTCCCGGCATCGGCGCCGCAGCCGTCTGATGCTGAATCTGAATTTGCGCCATTATAATATAAACCCTTCTAAAACCAAAATTAAATTTTAAAACTGGAACCCTAAAACCTATAAAAACGTTAAATTAGAGGTATTCTTAAAGGAAAATTTGCTGATAGAAAGATGTGAGGGAGGGTAAAATAGGGATAGAAATTCCGGTAACCGGATACTAACGACGGGTTACGACGGAGAGAGAAAAAATAATTTTTTAAATTTTTTTTTGGGAGGGCAGAAAAAAACTGCTCCGCAACCGGCAAGATAGACACTGTGGAGTATATATAGTAGGGGTTATTTGGAGAAATAAACCCTACCATAGTGTTTAAGGACTGAGTTTTAACCGTTGGATGTTGTATTTTTCATAACTTGCAGTTTAAGTTTGACGGTCAGGATTTGGAAGTTGTGATGACCAGTAAGAAAGTGAAGTAGTACATTACACTTATGACACACTGGATTACACGTGGTGGAGTTACTGTAAAAGTAAATATGCAGATCATTTTCACCTAGAAGAAGCCCTGATATCTAACTTATTTTCCATTGAAGTCCTTTTATTTTATTTTAAAAATATTGACAATAGTTAAAAGTTTTAGATACTATATTCAAAATTCAGAATATGTTTAATTCTGTATATGTGAAGAGCCAAACTTCATTATTTAAATTAAGTTTTAGATACTCTTTTTTTTTTCATTGGCATATTGCTCACATCCTCCTATGTTAATTACTTAAATTATATTGTCTAAACTAAACATTCAACTATGATATTTATTTTTTATTTTTCAAATAGGTTTATAATATTAAATTTCAAAATATTAATAAAAATATTGAAAACCAAAAATATATGTTTTTCTTATGCATATAGAAACAATGTTTTTTAGTTTATGTAATTTTATACTATGACAATGTCACTTATTGCTTTTGTATTTTATATGCTAATTAAGAAAAATAACATGTTAATTTATTGTATTAATTACTTCCCAAAAACAAAAACCAAGCTAATTTAGAAATAAGAATATTAGACAAAAAAGGAGATAATTGACAAATTGTAAAAGGATAATTATGTCCAAATTTTAAAAACTGCTCTGATCCTATCAAAACTTGCTCTGAAAATATCGCCACCCAAAATAAATTGGTCTTATAGTATAATTTTTTTAACATGAAAACATAAATTAAAAATAAAATTAGTAAATATATTATTGTTTTTTAAATATTTATAGAGAAAATAAAAATCAAAGATTCATAAATCAGAGAGTCAATTGTAGTAAATTAAAAAAAAAATGTATTTAAAATATTCTTTAGTTACAAAAAGTATTTTTTATTATAAATTATACACATTGCAAATACTCGTACGTATATCTTGACTATATTTTTTTTATAATTTTTCTTGTCATTTTTAGCACTTTTTAGTGTGGCGTGTTTTATATTTTACATTCGTGATCGCCAACCTCGAGTGAAGATTAAAAGGATACGAACATAATTACTTTTTCTTCAAAAAAAGATGAAAACTCTAAGACACCGTTTGGATTGAGGGTTATTAAAATCCATAGATTTTAACAAAATCGATGAATTCTAAATCAATGGAATTTAAATCCATTGATTTTAAAATTCCATCGTTTGGATTGAAAATAAAATCAATGGTTTTTAATATTATTTATGGAAAAAAATAAATAGTATAACAATCCATCATTCATAAAAAATGGTGGATTTGGACTTTCCCACCTAGTAGGTGGGAAATCAAAACCCTCAAAAATGATGGATTGTAGAAAATGAGGGAATTTATAAATCCATGGATTCTATTAATTTTTTTTTGAGGCAAACGATGGATTTTGTCCAAATCCATTAATTGTTTAAAATCCATCGTTTAGAATCCATCAATCCAAACGATGCCTAAATATAAAATCAAAAAAAAAATGTTCTAAATACTTTTATGATGATCTTTTTAATTTTAAGTTATTCTACATAATAAATTTGCTTAAAACGCCAAATTACGAATATATCCACTTTGATTATTGTTCAAAACCACTACAATCTTCAATCCATGCAAGTGATTTAAACTTTTTGATTTAATGTTTGAAAGTATTGTTTAGGTTGATTACGAATGAGTTTTGAAGGCTAGCGAGAGAAAATGTGAGTTTGACGAGAGAATATATTTATGGAAATTAAGAAAATAAATAAAAATTATCTCGCATATGCAATATTTATTATAAATGCAGATTTGATGATCGTTAGTGATAAACTCACTACTAGAAAACAAGAAATAGCGACAGAAAAATCTGTCAATAATTTTTAAAAAATAGCCGTAAATTTATTTACTAACGGGTAACCAACATTAGTAACTAAAAATAATTAAATAAAATGATATTCAATATTCACATTTTGAAACAACCTGCAATGTTTAATATCCTCAATAATTTCATTTCCATTAACCCACCAAATTGACCTGTATATTTGCTTTGCACTTACAATATTATTTTTTTTTGTGAGAAATCACTTACAATAATATATTAGGGCATATGTTTACATTAAATTTAGGAGAAAGGTGTGAAAATGATCCTGATATTTTGTCTGCGTCTCATCTATGCCCTGAATGTTTTTTTCGCCTCAAAAATGACTTTAACGTTTTCAAAAGTGAGCATTTAAACCCTTCCGTCAACCTGAGCTTATAATAGTGTTAACTCAATCTAATGTGGCAACCAAACAAATAAAAAGATTAATTTTTAATACATATAAATGTCATATAGTCAATAATAAACAATTGGTGATAAAAAAAATTAAATCCACTTCATCTTCTTTTACACATCCTCTTATAAGTTATTTTTGGGACGAAAAAAACATTAGTAGCACAGGTAAGATATGGGCAAAATATTAGGGCCATTTTACACCTTTTCTCTTCAATTTATGTTGTACAACTTTTAAATGAGAATTTTATAATTGAAGTATAGTAGTAATTTTTAGTGTTTTAAAAACCGAATCGGTGGCCGAACTGGTGAGACCACCGGTTTCCGGTTCAGTAACCGGTTCAATCGGTTTAATAAATTCAAAAAAAATTAAAAAAAAATCTGATTATTTTTACCAGTTCAATCTGGTCCAACCCGGTTCAACATCCGGTTTTTACTGATTCAATCCGGTCCAACCCCCTTCAACTAAAAAATCCGTTTTTTTATAGTTTTACACCTGACCACTGACCGGTTTGCGGTTTAACCGGTCGAATCGGCCGGTTCGGTCCGATTTTTAAAATACGGGTAATTTTATAGGAGGGTGTGTAAAATTGAAATTATTCACAATGTTGTCGTATGTTATAATTTGAATTGGACAACACGAATTAGGTGTGTAATAAAAATCATTCTACCTAAGAGCTGTTTGTTTCAAGATTCAATTTTTAAATCTTATCAGTTTTAATTTTTTTAAAAAATCTATACTCATAATTTGTTTTGAATTGATGTGGCGTAATGTTTTTGTCTATGTATGAGTACCAAATTTACCTTTCGTGATGTATTCAATCTTAAGTCAATGTCTGCTCCAAATGAATTATAAGTGTATTTGACTAAAATTTAAAAGATGATAGATTAAACTGATAAAATATAAAAGTTATGGTATATTTAATAAAAATATTAAAATTATAAATAACAAATTCATTTTTTGTCTAGTTTATAAAATTATAAATAACAAATTTATTTTAAGCTGGAATGAATACTCACATATTTCAAATGGGATTTCGTTGTGCAAATTATGAATGTACACAAGGTAAATATATATAGAGAAATATTTGTGTGAATCTAGTTCACCACGTAAAATTATATAACATCATCCATTATGCTTTTGGTTTTGTTTTGCTCTAGATTACAACTAAAAAAGAGGTATGCCACAAAACCATCTAGGCCACCACAAAATATATTTGGTAGATTTTAAGTTGATTGAAGATAAAAAAAGAAGCAGGATCCCTCCTGAATGGATTTAAATTTGGGTGATGAATCAATGTTTTCCCTCCAATACAAAACCATGGTCATGGCAATTGGCACGGCTGGTGAGGCAGTAGCCCCACCAGAGCACTACTGAGTGTAAGTATTTTCTTTTCTTCGGAAAATGCATTTCAAATGACTCTTCAAAAACAAAACAAAACAAAAGAACGTTCATGCTTGTTGAATTTGATTTGTTACTTTATAGAAGAAAAGTCTTCGAGGATCAGAACAATTCCCATCAATTTGTTCCCTTTTCTTTAAATTCCTTGGTAACGGTGGAAGAAGACACCACCCTCCCTTTTCCCATTTTCAAACTCAAAAATAGGCTTCGGAAGGTGCGTGGACTTCAGTGTCCATAGCCATCGCCCTCCTTTTTAACCTAAAAGCTTAAGTTGTCTCTCCACCAGTTTTCTTTCTTCTTTGTTAAGTCAAAAGGAATCACTCACTCTCTATATATAACAAAGATCATTAAATTAACAATATTAGAATTATGGCTAAGAAGAGACAATTTGTTCTTTCTTTCTTGAAGTAAAGGTGGAAAATAAATAAAGAAAAGCAAATCATGCAAGCTGCATTGCATATCATCATGATCATGATCACAAAGAGAAATAAAAAGTTGATTCATTTATCAGAACAATTCATTTCCATTTTTTTATTTGTTCGAAACTCCTTCATCTGCCTTCCGGGTGCAACGGGAAAAGCTCCAGAGTTACATTTCCTTCCTCTCTACATGAAGACCTGTTTTCTTGTACTATTTCTACACACTCAACGCCCCAGTTTCTGCACTTTTTCTTGTACGGACTATCTTCCTCTCTCTCAGCTACTTCTCCCTGCTGTATATACATTTTCACTCAATAAACTATACAAATATAGTCAAAAACAGGACGGTCTGAGTAAAGGACATACCTTAGTTTCCAATGATATAGCTGTATTATTAGGGCCCGGAGTTCTCGGACTATGGGCTAAACCAAGGTTGTTACGCTTCTGCTTTTGGCGTTCGCGGGCTTTGTGGTTTTGAAACCAGTAAAACACATTCTTCCCTTCAATCTTGCCAAATCTGCTTAGCTGTGCAGTGATTTGTTCTATTTGTTGAGCATTTGGAGTTCTCATTCCTCCCTTATACAGCATCTCTAGTATTCCTATCTGTTCTTGCGTCGGGTTCCACCGCGTCCCTCCCGGGTGCGTCTCGACCTGCATCAAATTAAGCTCAACATGAGCTGCTTTGAAGTCTTCCAAGCAAAATTCATATTAATTACTACAATATTGCGGTACTCTTGACATTCAAGAAATAGTTTCTTGACGTACACATGCAACTTCAAGAAACCATTTCTTGAAGTATAAAGCATTTCAAGAAACAATCTCTTAAATATATAACTTCAAATACAAGCATGAGAACGAACCTGAGGTGGTGATTGCTTCTTGATATCATCATCGGAGCCGTGTTTTCGAGGACCGCTTTCAGGTCTAATGAAGCTCTTAAGATCGAAAGAAGTGACAGTAGTGGTAGTGCTAGTGGTATCAGTGGTAGTAGAAGTAGGAGAATTAGGTAACTTAGGAGCAAGAGGACGAAGACGCTTGCAGCCAAGCGAAAGAGAGGTCTGTTCGTGCTCCCAGCTGAATCCACGTGCCAACTGATGCACCTTCATGCTTCCCATGGTGGAGGAATAAAATGAAAGTGAAGGAGGCAATTATATAGAGAGAGTGGAAAATGAGGTGGTGCTCAATTAATTAGAACAAACCAAAGACCAAATGATGAGGCGAGGTTGACTTGGGATTTCCATTTTTAATAAAGTAAGAAAAAAGACATAGCAGATACTGTAGACTGTAGGAGCAAATTAGTAAGAATGTGTGCGAGGCAGCGAGTGCATATGCGTGTGGGTTGGGCAGTCTAATCGAACGGGGTCGTTTTTTCTTGCTTTCATGATAAGTTGTTCTTGCTTTTCGGTGCTCTCTCAAGCTTTAATAATTTCAGTTCTTATAAAGTAGAGATAGAGAATTTATTTTTAAAAAGAAAAAAATGATTCCACCAATTGTGAAACTTGAAAATGGAATTTCAAGATACGGATCATATTGGGAGTGGTAGCTGACATGAGAAGATCAACAATTTTGATACATGCATATATAAAAAATTCGGTCGTTTCTTTTAAATGGGTGTAGTGTAGCTAGATTTTGGACAAATTTATTGGATTTTATTTTTGTTGGTGCATGCCATATCCAATATTATTCCTCTTCTTTTGGAACTGTAGCTCCCAATTTCCACAGAGTTTAAACTATAAAAACACAACAAACCCCACCCTAATATTATTCTCTATGTTTTAATTAGAAAGTCTTATTATCATTTTATTTAATATTTTATTTAAAAAATCTCATGTAAAGGTTTTAATATATTTTTACTTTATTTATTTTATTCTTTATTCTATTTTGATAATTAAATACATTAGATTGATACATATTGTTCATACTTTTTACGAATAAGATGTGTCAATTGAGATATACATTTACATTTCTACAAAAAAATATTTCTGAAAACCTCGTAAAAGAATTGTATGAATTTTAAGCTTTATAAAGTATTTTGTTTGATATTAAAATAAAATAAAATGGTAATAATAAACATAAACTAAAAATAAGATATCAATTTAATAAGAAAAAAAGAAAAAAGAAAAATTGGTGGTACCACCACCAACCAATTGTTTGCAGATGCGGTGGTGATTAGTTAATAACTAATACGTATTATTACTGAGACGTAAATAATAATTGTGTTTGCTTATAAAATGATGAGTTTGGTGAGCAGAGAAGGGATCTGGACTGGGCTTGATCTGATAACTTCAATCACGGAAATGTTGAGCGAGTCTTTCACATGCACGTGTGATTGGAGATACTTACTTACATCAACTTACTGAACTGAGTGTGAGACATGAATGGAATGCCACATTTTTTCCATTCTAAATCATGATCATCAATTCTATTTCTGGTTACCAATTCTTTCATCGTCATTTTTTCTTCTCATTTCCGAATTTTTCGGTGCTGATTAACCTACTTCAAATCACATCCAAGTAAAATAAAGAGAAAATAAGTTAGCCTAAAGAAAATTAATTTTTTTTTTTTTTCAAAAAAAGAAAAAGCTAAATCGCATCTGTAAATTGGATCCTAAAGAAAATTACCAATGATAATTTTTTTTTATGTTTAAGTCGGACATATTAAGTTATAAATTAAAGTTCTGAAAAAGAGACCAATAGGGATTGGTTCAAGTGGTAAGCAGCTTGGTATCGCTTAAGCGAGGTCTCGAATTCGAATCTTGTGAATGCAGAAAATCCCCCTGGCAGACTTACCCACCATACCAGGTGTGCGATGCGGGTCGGATACGGATTAGTCAGGGCGAAACCCTGGAAACCGAAGGGCTTACCAAAAAAAAATTTTGAAAAAGAGTCTTAAAGAGTTTTTAGTTTTTAGAGAAAATTAGGTGGAAGCAAAGATCAAAAGCTGAATTGGCTGGCTATAGGGATAAAAACACTTAATATTTTCATAAGAAAGTCTGACATAGGAGGACTGTAAATAAAATTGATGGTCTGGAAAATGAGTTGGGTAATTGAAAGGAGGAACTCGATGACATTGAGAAGACAATGTATAAATTCCACGATGATCTCTTCAGATCTGCTTATCCTAGTAATGAGGATACTCTTGTTATTATTCAACCTGTGAGACCTTCTGTTTCATAAAACATGAATAGAATGTTGTGTGCTATTTTTACTGAGAGTGATATTGTCTAAGCACCGAAGATGGCACCAACTAAGGATGGCTTTCCGACACTCTTTTACCAGAAGTACTGGGAAAATGTGGAAAGGACATCCCTAAGATATGTTTAAGATCTTTAAATGATCATGATGATCTCAAGTGTATGAATGGAAATGTTACTGCATTTATCCCAAAAGTTAAAAATAAATGTGTAAGTTGCTGCTTGTAGACATCTAACTTATGTAATATGGTTTATAAATTGGTGTCTAAGACCTTGCTAATAGATTTAAAAAAGATTTTAGGAGTGGTAATTGATTGTGCACAAAGTGCTTTTATGCATAGGAGGCAAATAGTTGATAATGGATGTAGAGTGGCAGTAAAGCTCATTGATAATCCCTCTACATTGAGGAGTGAAACGACTCTGAGATGGTGGATAGCAGTGTGGAAGGCAGACGTTCCAGTGAAGATTAAAATACTTTTGGAAAGGATTCCACGACTAGCTCCCTGTCAAAACTAGCTTAATTAAAAAAGGTATGTCTATTGACCATATATGTGTTAGATATTGCTCAAAATCAGGAACGTTTATTCATGCTCTTTGGTTTTACAGAGTTGCTAGAAGTATTAGGTCTTGTTGAGGTAGATATGTGTTGTTGGATCCGAATAAATGTTTGGATATTAAGGATTTTATGATGTTTTAAACAAAGCTAATAAGGGTTATCCTTTTGTTGATATGAAATGATAGAAATTGTAATTTATTTGGAAAATCTGCTAAACCTCGTGATCAGATGATGAAGCGGACAGTAAGCTATTTAGAAGAGTATAATATTCAGAAAAATAGGTGGGGTACTGATCATTATAACATAAGGGGTAGTTATGAAGGTTCGGACTTAAAATGGATACCACCTAAGCAGAACATGTATCACGCATGATATGCAGGTTGAAGCAGGGTTCAATATGAAAGAATAAAAATTTGGGAACTCGCAAGGCGAGGTTAGAACTGTAGGATTTTAGTGATATGATTGGATGACACAGGTTAGCACAGGAGGAACTACATCGGTCATAGACGAAGTTACATTAGCGATAGAAGAATCCCTTTTCAATTCTTTCACATTTAGAAGTTGTTGTAGACACATTTTCAATGAATGTTGCCCGCTTAGGTCTCTCTTAATAAGGGAGCCAATCTTTCGGGTAGAAAAGCTCTTTCGGAAACTAGAAGTAGTTTTGTCGGTTGTGTCCCTTCGGACACATATCCTTTTGTGTTGGATGACATTTCAGCTTTTTAATATATACTTTGTCTCTAAAAAAAAGTTCATATTTCCATTCGTTAAATTTAAAACGTTAAGTTGACTAAATCTACTCTATTCATTACCAAATGAATGGTGTAGATCAAAAAAACAACTAAATTAATTTACACCATTCATTTAGTCACGAATGGTATAGATCGTAAACTTAACCTCTTAATTGAAATAAATTTGAGGAAATCCTAATCCATTAGTTCTATCTATCCAATTAATTAATTATCTGTTGTTAGTTATAGGATTAGTACATAGCCATCCACGAGCATAGAATAATTATTAACCTTTAAAAGCTTTAAAAATAATAATGAATATGCTTTCTGGAAAGGAAGGAGTTGTTGAGACAAAAAAAATAACTTCTGGCAATCTATTAGAATGCACACTTTCTTCAAAAGTTAAAGAAAAAAATGTATAATTGATATGCATAGATCTATAAGAAATCATTAAGCTTGTCAGACTATTCTTAATAATCTGTTTTTATAACTAAAGTGAGTGATTAGATAGCTAACCTCACTTGAATAAAAAATCACTTAATTAGTTTTCTTCATTCATCCCTTAGTAGTTAGTACTGAACACGTACTTAATTAGTATTACTTTGTAGGCATTGCCATATAATTCAACAAAAGCAGCTCTATCATATTGCTTAGCATGTACTAATTAATTGTACATTGGATTGCATTTGCACCACCTCCATTGACATATTTGTTTTTAAGGTCTTTGACACAATTTCAGTTAGCAAGATGTAGCGGCAATTTTGGTGTTTTAACTTTGCCGTATTTAAATTCGAATTCATACTTAATATATAAATATTAAAATTTTATAATACTAAAGTATTTTCTATTAATAAATTTTCATTTTCGTTAAATAAAATTGATGTTGTCATTACATGGACGTCTATTTAATAATTTTTCATAAATAATTTTTGTGTTGTTTAAATGATGGAGTACCACATGGTGGTCATGTCCATGCCAAATAAAGTCTTACGTGGCGTAACATTAGACATCTATATATGACTTGATAGAGGTGCCAAATTTTTCCGTCGATGTGAACTCTTGGAGAAGATCAGCCTGTTATCTGTAGAGTAACTTTTATCCGTTTGACGACAGATAACTTTTATCCGTTTGACGTAGCATAAAACCTATTAGCCCGAAAGCACCGTGGAGAGCAACAAAAGTCCACAAACCGCCTAATTGACACCAACGAATAAAATCTCCTTGTGCTTTAGGATAGTTTAAACTCTAATGTGCATTCTTTTACCCATCTAATTTCCTAAATTTAATGTTTCAGCTATCAAACCTCTAAATTTATTAAATAATCATATTTGATCTCTAAATTTAATAAATAAATAAATAATGAACCCCTCCATACACAGTCTTTTAGAATGTTTCAAGTGTTTAACATAGAGGAGTTCAACGTTTATTTATTTATCAATTTCAGGGGTCAAATATGATTATTTAACAAGTTCAGATGTTCGATAGGTGAAATATTAAATTTAGCGGTTAGATGGGTAAAAGAAAACAAGTTTAGAGGTCAAATTATATATCAAACATCTATGTTTTGTATATTGAGTAAATTAATTTCTTTTTCTATCGAATAGATATTCGCATAATTATAATGTTAGGGCAATGTTTGGTTCCATTTTGAAGCGTAGTTCATTTCGTTTTAATAAATTTTATTTAAAATGTATTTTCTAATAAATTTTTGTATTCTATATCACAAAAATTAAATATAAAATTTATTTTAAATGATATCAAATAAATATTAAATTTGATATAATTTTAAGTTTAATTAAATTTGTACATAACTAAAATAATGTTTTCATCAAAATTTTCTATTACTCATAAAATTTTATATCGATATTTTTTTTTGTAAAATTATCTCTAAACTTTTCTCTATGAAAAATTTCAAATCTCGAAATGTATATATTTTCACACTCTAAGAGTATTAATCGCTGTAACATATGAATTTTATCTCTTGTAACTTGTTAGATCGATCGACTTCTAAAACACTACTTAAAATTTTATGGATTCTAAAATTTATTAATTTTCTCAGTCTAAAATGTTATATATTTTTCTAAAATTTATAAATATTCTCGCTCTAATATATATAATTTTTTGCTCTCTAATATTTATGAATTTTTTCTCTTTAAAACTTATAAATTCTTTTCTCGGAAGTTCTTCTTTTTGTAAAAATTTCTCTTTAAATTTTTTTCTTTAAATTTTATAAATTACCTCTTTTCAAAATTTTATATTTCTAAATTTTATGAATTTTGTGAAAAAGTGTATGAGGCAAATCTAAACTGTACTTAAATGTAATATGTTTTTTCAAATTTATTTAAGATATTTTTTTTCTTATAAAGATATATTTCACGTCTTGATATTCGTTTGTAAATCTAAATTCCATTGATTTTGCAAAATTTAAAATAAATATAACGTTAAAATGTAAAATTTTACGTAAATTTATTAACAAACCAAACACGGTTGTGTAAAATTTTAAGCAGTTCTTAAAAAATGTATAACACATTCTTAATCTATTTGATGAGAATAAAGATGTAAAGAAATATATTTAATTTTTATAGAACTGTAATTTTAATTATGAATTGAAATGGAAATATTATGTGAAAAGAGAGAAAGAAAAATCAAATAACACGTATGAACTTTGTCCAAGACAATTATTAGGCTTCATAACTCATTCATTCTACAGTGTTTGTATATTTAGTTTTTTAAAAATATTTTATTTTTAAATAATTTTTTTATAATTATAGTCTTTTGGGATAAAACGTTGTTGCTTCATGCTAATTAAAACGAGGGTGTTTTTTATAATTCGACAGAAAGATATATAAAGTAAATAGTTAAAGACTATTTAAATATAAAATATTTATAAAAAGCCAAATAAATATAAAGAGCTTATGATGAGTTTAATATAATTATCAAGGATGCTGTGCGATAGTAGTGATAAAAAAAAGGCATAGGAAACATATTGGACGACATAAACAAGTGTCTGCATGTAGATATGAATGTACGAAATAGAGAAATGATTTAGTTAGATGTGTGATTTATGTGAATTGGTCAAAATTGAGAAATGAGAGAAGAATTAGGTTATGAGTGTGGGATCCCACACAGTGGAACAAACGGTGGAAATCCATCATTAATGAACACATTGCCATCATTTGCACGTGTTTATGGGCCACATTTCATTAACATTCAACTCTCTAATAACCTCTCACTAAAAACTTAAACCATTGCTTGATGATCCATTAACAGCTGCTTTTATGCGACAATTTCTACTCTAATTTCCATGTTTTGTTTGGTTACTATATCGGGATAAAACCTTACACATCAATCCAACTTCTGTAGAAACTTTAATGTCTACTTAGTTATGCATCTGGCCAATTTAAATGTGCAATGATTTGGAAATGTTTGTTTCAGTTTGGGGCAGGTCCAGGTTTGTGAGCTCACAATCCCTTACGGCAGGTGCATATATGTGTACGATGACAGGAATATACAACATTAAATTCATTAATGGTATATCATTATATATAAAAACTAGAGTATTGTTTGGTTTTTTATCCAAAAAAAATTGTTTGTTTTTGAAATTCATTTTTTTATAAATGATAGATATATTAGCAATTCCACAAGTTTGGTTAATTCCGGTTAATTTTGGCTTTCAAGATTTAATACCGAAAATAAAAATTTAAAATCAAAGTCAAACAGATTGTAAGAAAAATCAAAACCGAATTGAATATTGATTTTTTTTTTTGAAATTTTTGTCTGTTCGGTTAAAAATAATAAAATAAAAAGAAATTAATATATATATATATGTATAAGCAAAATCAGTTGGTTCAGTTAATTTTGGTTTTTGAAATTCAAAACCGAAAAAATAAAAATAAAGGTTGAACCAAAACTAAACCGACAATAAAAAATTTGAGAACTGAATTCAATTTTTTTCCTGAATTTCAGTCGGTTCGGTTAAAAAAATCAAACATAATCTTATTCGTTTATTCAGTAAGTTTGAAAACCAAAAAGCGAACAAAATAGAATTTAAAAAAGGAACCGATCTCTATTTGACTGAACCGACTGAAAGTTATCGGTTCAGTCAGTTAAATCGGTCGGCGCAAAATTATGATCTCTCCTAGTTTGAATAATTTAAATCTAAAAAAAATCAATAACCGAAAATTCAATTTTTTAACTTTTTAAAATCGAACCGAGTGAATCCAAATTTATCACTGAAACGACATAAAGCCATTGGTTCGGTCGGTCCAATATTTTTCTCACTTTTAATTTTTATGTCTGAATTTTGCTCTCTCAAATTTATATATTTTATCTTTAAATTTTGCGATTTAAAAAAATGTATTTTTTAAAACCTAGAAATTCATGACGTGAAACAAAATTAAAGATACATTAAATTTAATATACTTTTACAATCGTTATTCTAATGAACAATGTCTCATATATTTTTAGAATTCTAAATGAATTCCATTAGCAAACTAAAGACATATTATAAAAATTTGGTTGATGAATTCTATGAAAATTATGAAATTTATTTGAAGGAAATACACCAAATAATTTCTGATAGAGATGTCGTCTACATGAGTTAAGATTAGTAAATTGCATATTATAATTCAAAATGTATGGAATACAATTATTTATTTAATATGATAATATATGCATATATTTTTTTCGTCCTATTTTAAACTTTCATTTGTCAATATTTTTTATGTTCAATATCTATGATGTTCGATTGAAATTTCTAGCTTAAGTTTTCGTTTTTATTTTTTATTTTCTTATTGATAAAGTGCGTTCACAAAGCAATTAATGATACATATAATTATAAAGCTCAATTAATAAGAAGAAAACGAGAGAAAATATGTTTTTATGTTTTTTCTTATAATTATTTTTTATGTTTTTTAAATATGTGTAAAAATTAAAAATAAAAATTTTATAAGTGAGACGATGGAGTGTGTGGTAAATATTTCTTATTAAGTTATAAATAGTTAGTTGAAGGGTACAGATGTCGGTAGGAGAAAAGAGAATGACAAGTGGCATCAATTCCCATCGCAGAATCGAGCATGAAAAAATGAGAAACTTTATTTTGTTAGTAACGACTTTAAATTTCTATAGTCAATTTTTCGTTTTGCATAGAAGCCTTTTTCAGCTTGGAAATTGATAGAAAGGGATTGGTATTTTGCTTGGTTTTAATGCACCATGCCAAAATTAAAAGCCATCATTGTTTGGATTGAAATATATTATCAACTACATTTACATTTTATATATAGGCTTATCCCCTTAAAATCCCCCCACCTTTTGCTCCCAATTCGTTTGCACCCTCACGTTGTAAAACCACCAGATATACCCAAATTACGACCTTTCACTTTCAATTGCACCCTCAAACATTAAATTGACCTCTTTTCACTTAAAAAATGTTCAAATCAATACTTTAAATTTTAGTATATATTTTAAAATATGACTTAATATTTTATTTAAAACAAAAATAAACCTATTTTTTCAAGTGAAAAGCGATCAATTTAATGGTTGAGGGTGCAATTGAAAGTGAAAGGTCGTAATTTGGGTATATTTGGTGGTTTTGCAATGTGAGGGTGCAAACGAATTGGGGGTAAAAGGTGAGGGGTTTTTAAGAGGATAAGCCTTATATATATAACAATTCATCACTTTTTAGTTCTACGGTATAATTCTCTCTGCTTTTTCATTATCCTTTTCTCGAGAAAGAGAAAACCCTACTAAAGTTTATTTTCTTCCTAAAAAGAAAGAAGGATTAAGAAGATTACCAGTGTCCGCATGAATTTTAATCTAATGGTTTAAGATTCAGCCATCTAAACGTCATAGTTGTATGCCCTGATTATGACATTTAAAAACAAATACAGTAGGAGTTGGGCTGGTGAGCCATTATAGTTCGGATTAGGCCAAATGTCGTAAAAAAAGCCAAACCTTTCATAAAAATTTCATAAAAGTCCTGACTTTTCAATTTTGTCGATTTTGGCCAAAAATAAATTATTTGGTTTCAATTGTTGCCAACTCTCAATTTGATTTCAATTTGCCTATGTGACGCCTATGTAGCGCCTATGTGGCATGTCAAATATTGAAAGGTCAGGACTTTTGTGAAACCAAATAATTCATTTTTTGTCAAAATTGACAAAATTGAAAGGTCGGGATTTTTGTGAAACCAAATAATCAGTTTTTGGCCAAAATCGATAAAATTAAAAGGTCAGAATTTTTGTGAAACTTTTATAAAAGGTTTGGCCTTTTTACAACATTTAGACTTCGGATTACTAGGTATTTGAACTTATGAACGGTCCACATTTCGAAGTTTGATAATGATTTTGGATTTTCGTCTAGGAGAATGAGTTCTCATCATCCAAAAAAAATGATCAGTCAGTGAGCTATAGCCCAATTGGCTAAACTCTACTGTATATATATCTTTGAGATTTTGAATTTGATTCACCGCTGAATATATTGCAGATAAAAAAAGAGGTTAATTCCATAAAAATTTATGGTCTTTACACGAAATTTTATTTTAATTACGACTTTTAAGAGTTGTCCTATAAAACTATGAACTTTTTTTTTTTTTAAATTTATCATCAAATTAATTTTCAATGTATTTTTGCTGACGTGGCAACCGGAATCCGGCTAATTTGAAGAAAAAAATGAAAGGTAAAAATACACCGAAAAATAATCGGTGATAGATTTGAAAAAAAAATAAAAGGTTATAGTTTTATACGACAATTTTTAAAAATTATGATTAAAATAAAATTTCGCATAAAATTCATGATTTTTTTATGGAATTAACCTTAAAAAAAACATTTGCTAAGAAAATTATCAAAGTCGTGTAAGGAAAAGTGGGCGCAAATTTTGCAGGGAAAAGGAGTTTGATTTTTAGAATAAATGGATTACGGTCCAAGCACAGTTAATTGAATTGATACCACTCAAACTTCCTCACTATATCAAACCTTTTTCCGTATTCCTTTTTATTTTTTATTTTTGAAAATAGTCTTTTTTATTTATAAAAAAAAATTCTTTCTTTCTTTTTTTCTTTCTTTTCTCTTTAGGTTTAGAACAAAATAAATTATATATTTTAGTGTATTTTATATTTTAATAGTACAATATTTCAATTATAGCAATTTACAACATTATTAACTACTATATTTTTATAATGCAAGTGTTAAAATATAAAAAGATAATTACTGTTTTTCTACCGAAACTTTTTAAAAGCCAATTGTTATTTCTTTGTCGTTTGATTGACCTAATATCAGAAAATTTTAGTAATTATCTCAAATATATCTTAATAATTTACTGTTGTAATATCCATGTTAACATTTAAAAACATCATGTGATTTTATATTTTATATCTATTAAATATGTGTGAAAGTAACAAAGGACCTTCTATATAAGGAGGAAGTATATAAAATAAATAAAAAAAGTCTACTCTTGTAGCTAGTAGTCCCTTTTTTCTCATCTCCTTTCTTCCTTTAAATGAAGAATGTGAAGACAATTCTCCAATCACATACAACCAAAGTGCTTCATGTCCCCCTTTAATTCATGCTGTTTAATAATAAGATCTCAAATGAATCTGTTTTAGATATTATTATTGTTACTGCTACATTTTAAAGTTTTCCCTCAAAAAAAAAATATAGAACCAAAGAAGAATGAGGTGGCACATCTTTTTCTTTGGCTTAATTACTTAAAAACCATCCAGCTTAATTTTTTTTCGTTTATACCCTGACTTAAGAAAAAAATTCATTTATACTCTGATTTATGTGTTTATGTTTCATCTCTACCCGAGACACTAAATTAACCTCTTTTCATTTAAAAAAAAGTTTAAAATAGTCCTTCATTTAGAGAAAAATTCATTTATAATTAAACTCTAATTAGTTTAGGTTAAAAATGAAGAATTATTTTAAACTTTTTTCTTGATGAAAAGAGGTTAATTTAGTGCCTCGGGGTAGAGGTGAAACATAAATATATACATTATGGTATAGATGAATTTTTTCCTAAATAAGGGTATAAACGAAAAAAAAGTTTAAGGTGAGTGGTTTTTAAATAATTAAGTCTTTTTTTTAATAATTTTCTAAATTTGTGATGTGTGTCCAAAAATTGTTACTCATAAATCACAATCCACCAACACATAAATGGGTTCTCTTCTTTTCATTGAGAAAACAAACTGAATTATGTGGTAGAGGCCATTAATATCACTATTATTGCAATTTCTTTTCCATATATGTCCAAAATTTATTCAACAGCTAATGATGATAACAAATAAAAAGTAGCATCCCCAAATCATATAAGTTCAAAATTGTGATTCAATTTACAGTTTGGATTTTTTTATTTGTGAAAGAAAGCTAATATGATATGTTCATTAATCATCCTACTATATCATGATTATCACTTTGAAAAAAATAAATAAACTATACCATTTATTTTCAAAATTTAAAATGAATTGGACAATTAGAAAGTAATTTTTTTTTTAAAGATTTATAAAGATGTCCTAAGAGCACATCTATTTAGTTGTGAGTTTATTTATACGATATATTAAACTTTCATTATACAACAGATTCTAAAGCCAATTTAATAAATGATTATAATTCTTTTTGAACTTTTTTATTTGAGTTGTGTTATGATTTTGTAATTTTTTTTAAAAGAAAAAATATTATACATCATTCGCCATTTTTTAAAACATATTTAAGAGAATATAATAAAATTTTAAAATCTACGTTACAAACATAACCACTTACACATCTTTTATTTTCTTTTAATTTTTATTTATAAAAATATTGCATAAAACAATACCAAAAACACTATAAAAAACAAAAATACACCGCCCTAGTCAAGTGACCACTCGCCGAAATTCGGCTAGAAAAATTTACATTCATTGGCGGTCACTAGAGGTCAACAATCGGTCAACATATGGTCAACACGTGATATATGTGCCCATTATTGACCAGTGAATTATTAATTTTGTTGCCGGATTGTGTGAGTGCTTTATAAGTGTGTTTTAGCTGTATTTTAAGTGTCTTTCGGTGCATTTTTAGTGTGTTTACTTTGATTTTGTTGATTGTTACATATTATTGTTTAATGTGTTTATTAGGCGTCTCTTACGTGTTTTTATTATGTGTTTTCATGTGTTTTTTCATGTTTTTGGTGTATTTCGACATTACAGATGTCAAAAAATAAATCAGAAGTAAATCAGTTCAATTTTAGTTTATTTTATGTGTTTTTTGATTTGATATCCTTATAACTTTTTTTTTCTAATACTTCAAAAAATTATGCTTCCTTGTCAGTATTTTTGTAAAATAAGTTTTCTTTTTCTATAGTTTGGGAAGTCTCTAATTTATTTGTATTAATCAGTTTCTAACAATTTTGTTGTACTCTAATAATTGGAATCAAAAGCCAGAGTAGAGATGCTCAATGAATTTGGGCTAGGGTTTGGCGAGTAGTATGGGCTTGCAGTCAAATGAGCCTTCTTTAATGGATTGGGCTGTTTCTTTCCGCGTATCATTCCCACTCTGTGCCTGCAGAGCTGCAATCCTGATTTAAAAAAAAAAAAACATAGCGAATTGGGAATTTGTAAAAACAAATTTCATTTTTTATTTTATTTGCAAAAAGTATCCTGATTCTAAAGTTTTGTTTATCAAAAAAAAAAAAAAGTTTCACTTTTTTACTTTTATATCTTTTTAATTTTATTCTTACTCTTCCAATATATAAAAATATATTGTTTAACTTATTTTTTAAAAAAACTATTTAAAACCGTTAAGAATCCTTTTTAAAAACAGTTTTTTTATAAACGGTCGCAAACCGTATTTTCAAAAATCGTTTGAAACTTTTTAAAATCCTTTTAGAAACTGTTTAAGCAAGCGGTTTTTAGAAACGGTTGCAACTGTATTTTTAGAATCGATTGAAACTGTTTTTTAGAAAAATTTATTAAAGGGAGATTTGAGCAAGAAAACAAAGCGCAAGAGATATATTATCACAAAAGCTGGAGTAGAATTTTCAAGTTATACTTTTGAAATTGATTTTTTTCATTTTTCAAATATTTTTATAAACATTTCAATAATATTTAGATATGTTCATGCATGGCCGGACTTGAGAGGGCTCAGACCAAATTGTAACCGGATTTATTTCTTCTTCTCGCAAGATCAAGTCAAGTCTGAACTCGATTTAAATTTCTTATTTACTATTCAAACTTAATTATATTTTTTTATGAAAACAATTATGAAAGTCCAAATCCACAATCGCATGTATTACGTGATCCAATCGGACTTGAGATTAAAAATTAACTGTTTAAATCCGGTACAAAACGGGTCGACGAAAACCCAAGGCCATAATAAATTTATTTATAATTCATCAAACTAACAAAAACTGGAATGAAGGTCGTTGTACAATTTTTGAATTGAACTCGATCGTTTTGGGGTCTGTTTTTTACTTCTTGATAGCTACACATTGTCTTACTAGCTAGCTAAATGCCAATTGCCAATGCATCAACTACAAACCGACTCTCTATTATTAATTATTATTATTATTATTATTATTGCTAAAAACAATATATGAGAGACAGTTTGTAAAATTTATTATGTATTGTAGTGGTCTCCTGGCATGGGGTAGCAGTTATGTTACATAAGTATTATGAACATTAAGATGCAAGATAAAATAGTTGCTTGATTTCAGCAAGTCTTCTTCCATCACCAGGTGACATGAAAAGCTCTTTTTTATGTTTTCATGGTTATCAGCTTCTTACTTTTGTAACATTTATGAATTCTAATCGTTCCCCGAAAAAAAAAATTAATGAAGTTTATCCAAATGCCAACTAGCTAGGTCCATTTACCAGTATCTAAATTTAAAAAATTTATTACAAATACCAATTCATCCTAGACCAATTCTAAACTACTCCAAACCGATCACTTCTGCCACCACCACTTCCGATCAGCCGCCGCCTCTGGCCACCCTCCGGCTACCACACAGCCACCGGTGGAAACAACAGGTTACCGCCTCCGCTGGCGGTGTCTGTCGGATATACTAAAATAGGCCATGACAACACGATTCGCCTAACACGTAAATTTAACAAAATTCAGATTGAGGTTTAGCAGGTTCGTATAGAAAACGTGTCAATCGTATTATGATACGAATAATGGACCGTGTCACGATTTAACTCACGAACTACTTAACCCGCCTAAACCATTTAAAAATTAAATTATTTATAATAATATAGAAATAAAATAGCTATGATTTTATAATATAAAATTAGTTAGATTTAATATTTAAATAAGATTAATTATATTAAAATTTTATAGTTTGAGTGTTAAATGATAAATTTGAAGTTAAAATTATATTTTTATGTGTTTAAATATTGTTATATGTTAAGTGAGCCGTGTTAATTAAGTGTGTTACTTGTTTATCTTAACATGTTAATTGTGTCGTGTTACACGTTAAAATTCGTGTAGTGTTAGGGTTGAGGATTTTGACACGATTAGTGAAGTTGGTCGAGTTCGTGTTGACCCTAATCGTGTCAACAAACTGGATTGGCACAACACGAATACGACCAGTCAATCCATTTTGACACTCCTAGCGGATACTACCACCCTCGGCCACCGACCACCTCCCCTCCGACCACCACCCCACTGTCGGTTCTCGGTGGAAACCGCTGCCGATTGTCGGCCTTCGCCGCTCCCTCACCGCCCTAAATCTAAATGCTAAATTCTAAATTCTAAATGCTAAATTCTAAACACTAAATGCTAAATTTCTAACTACTAAAATGCTAATTTTCTTCAAATCTTTTCATAAAATGCCAACTTCCTTAAAAGGCAATTTGTAAAGATTTTGACGAGTAAGATTTGAAAAAAGAAAGCATATAAATGACATTATTCTATAATTTTCTAAAAATGATTTAGTTTTGTTCCTTTACTTTTCCTATTTATACCGGAATTCTCCTCTGTCGTTTTTTTAAATTAATGTGATTTGGATGCAACTATTTATGCAAATAAGGTGGATATGGGATGTATCGTACGTGATTCAGTTGGCTACATTGTTAGATTGCATAGACCGAGTGGTTCTGGGTGACCCTCTTTTAGTACAAGCTCTTTACTTTAAGGAAACTCTTTATTGGATTAAAGGCCATTAGGCTATATAAAAATAATTCAAATCAATCAAGTCCAACTAATTCAGCCAAACCAAATCAAATATTATGATTCGAAAAATTACTGATTTAGTTTTAGTTTGAAAAATAAAAAGAATAAAAATTATTAGTTTGGTTTGCGGTTTTTAAAATTATAAACCAACATAAACTAATCCAATATATATATATATTAAAAACTCTATACTTATATTTATTAAAAACATAAATATTATGATTTAAAAATTAAAATTCTAACACATTTCTTTAACATTATATTTGATAAAATATCTTTAAATATCATATGGCATATTATTGTTATTATTTATAATTTTAATATATTTAATGAAATAACAGTTTAAAAATAACCAACCAGAAGGGTACTTATTCAACAACAGAGGGGGGGGGGGGATATGGCTTTTGCCCTTTCAACTTTTTAAAATTAATATATGGATAAGATACGCAAAAAACCTTGAGGTTTTCCTAAAATTACAGTTCAACCCTTTTTGATTTTTCAGGCACAATTCAGCCCCACAGGTTTTTAATCGAGTAAAAAAACCCTTCCGTCTATATTGTTGTTAACTGATGACGTGGCCTTAGGAAAAAGATTCAAAAAGATGGTTAATGTTTAAAATATTTACTAACTTTATTTTATAAAAAAAATTAACATATTTCCACCCCTTCTTCCTAATTAACTCTAATTAATTAAAATGCTTATTAAAATCAATTAAAACATAAGCAAATAAATCTAAACCCAATTAAACCAAATAAAATACAATCAAATCAAATTAAATCAAAAAATTCAATTAATAAAAACACAATTAAACTAATCAAATACGATTAAACCAATTAATTAAATTCCTTTAAATTAATAAAAACTCAAATAAATCAAATTTAATTAAAACTTATTCCATAACACCGTCGGCCTTTTTTCAAAAATCACAGTTAGTTCCAAATCCACCGCCGGCCTCAAAATCATCACCGGCGTCTCCGAAAACTACCGCCGGCACAGGTCTGTTCTCAGGTGAAAAAAGCCTCGTATGTTCTCAGGGGTTTGAGAACAAACCATCGTCTATTCTCGAATCTGAGAACATACATGGTCTGTTCTCAGACCTGAGAACAGGCCACGACCTCTGGTGGCCGCATGTTTTTTTTTTCAGTTTTAAAATTATAAGAAAAAAATATCATTCAGGGCTTTAATTTAATTTTCTTAACAATAAAAATCCTTTGAAGGATTAAATAGAAATATATTGTAAATATTAAAGATATTTTTGAATCTTTTCCTTAAAGACATATGACACTGTTAACTGCCATTTTTGACGGAAGAGTTTATTTGTTCAATAAAAAAATTTAAAGGATTTTTTGTTTGAGAAAAAAACCGCAAAAGCTTAATTGTGTCCGAGAAATCAAAAGGGGTTGAACTATATTTTTAGATAAACCTCGAGGGTTTTTTTATACCTTTTTCCATTAATATAAAAAAATCAAATTATATTATAATCGGATTTTATTAATTTTTAAAATTTACCTTTCCATATATATAAAAGATATTTCTTCTGTTTGCTTATAATTGTTCTTTCTTTCATAAAAATTATTTTAAAATATTTATTCATTATAAATTTCAATAACAAATTTAAAATTATTTTCATTATTGTCTTTTATTTTAGTTAGTGAAATAGAGATGCCATTTATTTATATGTGAATTTTTAATATATTTAAAATTATTTTGTTATTTATATAAAAAAATTATAATTTTTTTAATATATATATATTTTGTTAAAAGTTGACATTTAAAAAAAAACAAAGGGAGTAAATTACACCTACTATACTAAGAATGAAAGTCATATCACAAAAAATTTCTATATGATCTTTTAAAATTTGAATAAACTAAATATAGGCAAACAACCCACGATACAAATAAAGATAAAAAAAAATCTAGTCATGAATCCCGTAAACTTTACACAACGATAAAAAATCCGTTGAGCGGGAACTTCAATTTCCTTTTCCTAATAAGGCGGAAGAACCGCTTGATCCGTTGAATCCTATTATTTTCAATCAACATCTTCATCCAGATCTATAAAGTTAGAGTCCACAAACCTTTCAATTTTTAGATTTAAAATAATTTGAATATGAAGAACGAACAAATACTAAGAATTCTTAGTAGATTTAAAAATCTAAATAAAAAAGGAGCAAAATCTTATAAAATTTATTAGATTTAAAAAAACAGACCAACTTAAAATAAACATTATATTATAAAAGAGCTCTATTGAAATCAAATTGAGGATTCTAATCGTAATAACACGGGCGGAGAGAAAAGAATTTTCCGATTATAATAACAAAATCATCCTTTTCCACCCTCAAAAAGATAAAGATAGAAAAAAAAAGCATTTTTTAGAGAGAGAGAAGAGGAAAGCCTTAGTTTTGGTTGATTCTTACTTGGAAGTATTAATCTATTGTATTTATTCTCGTAGAATAATTTATTTGTTCGTTAAGAAAAAGAAATAAATGGCGGTGCTATCTCATGATAAGTAGTAGTGTCAGTGTGTGACCTAAGAAACAGCTGATATTAATTTATAGATGATTGTTATTGAAGTTGAAAGTCTTAATCTCAATTCCTCAAAAAAAAAAAAAAGTCTTAATCTCAATTTTATGTGATTTATACGTAACAAATTAGATAATAGAGGTATTGAAAATAGATGATAATAATTTTATATGTGAGTAGTGGCCTACACATGGCATTGCAATTCACCTTAGACAAGTAAGTGGCTACATATGTTGAACTAGAAATGTTTGGATCATCTTACCACAAATTACTTTGTATGATTAATTATGGGCTTAATTTGCTTAAACAATACTTCCCATGATCAGATAAGGTTAATTGTGTATTTTTCCAATTAAATTTCATAAAAAATTTAAAAGATCTATGTATAAATATATAATTATATTTAAATTTTTAGAATCGTAATTGTTATTATTATTATTATTATTATTTATTTATTATTTACCATTAATTTAATCTATGCCTTTTCTTGTATATAATATGAGAAAAGTTAACTATTTTCAAAAGTGTGCTGGAGATGGGTAATGTTTTTTTCAAAATGAATGGACTAACAATGATAATAAATAATGAAAAAAAAAACATTAGTTTTCATTATTCTATTAAAGTTATACTGCTAACTAATAACATGATACATGTATGAGATCATTACTGAACCAGCCCTAAGTTTCTGCAAAGAAAATCAATTTTTTTTGATAGAAAAATCAATATTATTGGGAGGATAGTTCAGTGAGTGGCCAAAGATTTTTCTTTTACAATACGAAGTCACAAACTTACAAGCAAACCGTCCAAATATAAACCACTAATTGAAAGAACTCTCTAGATTAGAAGTTGCATTAAATGGTCCGTCGTCCAGTATTGGCTTAACGCATAAATTTTATAAATACTTTATTAAATCATCTTCTACTTAATTAACGAATGTTTTAATAAACAAAAAAATATAAGCATGTTGTTCAGCCGCTGTTGAATAGTAAAATTATTTATCACGCATATTTTACTCAATTTAAAATTTTCACGTTAAAATAACAAAAAGTCTGTACTTTTAAGTTAATTTTTATTAAAAGAATTGCACTCGCGCGCATTTCACACTAGATATAATGCATACTTTTCTTTTCCGTCTCAAAACATAAATTGATAACGGGATTAGATAAAGACAAATTTAAAAGAAAAAACAAAAATAAAAAGTTGCAACTACAGGTACCTCATGAATTTAGCCTTCATCATTTTAATGGCGAAGGTATATAGGCATTTAAATACTTTTACAACAGTTCGAATCTAAATTGAATTTAATTGAACCTACTTCAATTAAAATTAGACAATAAGAATTATTTGTGTCTGGATTGTATACATTAAATTCATGTTATTGGGATATAAATATAATCCTGATCAAAATCAATTTTTGGGTTACAATTTGAGCTGACAAAACAAAACCTAGTCACCGCCCACCTTTCATATACACCCCATCAAATTCCACCAAACGGCACATCGTATGTCATGATCCCTGAGTTATGAGGACCACTTTATGCCATCTCTCGCAGCATCTGCGTTCGTCTGTTTGTGGTGTCCACAGCGCTCGTACGTCACGCTGCTTCCCATTTCTTTCCTTTGGTAGTCGCCACTCAGCCCCAGCTGATCTCTTCCTTATCTTCTTATCTACCCTCTTTTATTTTATTGCATCTACTAATTCATTTTCACTTGGCTTTCTAATTAATTCCTAAAATGGTACGTACATACTTCAAGTATCGGAGTGGATTCTGAATTTACTTTTCGTGGACGCAGGTCCGCTCTTTTGGACTTGCACAGTGCTCCATCACGATGTCGAATAAAACTATTCATGGAATCGTGCGCCGAGGAACCAATACTCATTTTAATCTTCTTCATACAGTAAATACTACTTGAAGAAAATCAAGAACAGAACACCATATGTTACTAAATTCAAAAACCGAACTACTTGATTAGCTACTTTTAATTATACATAATGCTTCTCATTAATCTATTTCTTATACCATCCTCTTTTGTTCTGTGTCTGATTAGCTTTTATCAGAGTCACAAACACAGGGATGTCTCGCTCTCTATATATATATAGCTCAAACCTTAATTATAGGAGATTAAAAAGAAACCAAAAAAAGAAAGAAAGAAATTAATGATTACAAAGAGTTATAACTAATTAATTAATCAGGAGAGACAATCTTTCACTACTCATCATCGGAATTCTCAGGAATTGGATACTGATTCAGGTCAGGTTTCTCATCACAAACTAACTTCTTTTCTGATGAGCGGTGATGAATAGCAGACGAAGTCTGTTGAAGAGCATCAACCTGAGCACCAACTTCAGTAGCTTTCTTCCGTATAGAAGCAGCAGACATATCATGGAGCTGATCGTCTCGGTAGATCAAATCAGGAAAATTAAGCCTAGCAGACGGTCCTCGGAGGTAAAACACGGCGGTATCATAAGCACGAGCAGCAGCCACCGGCGTAGAGTAAGAACCGAGCCATATTCTGGAACGTTTGTTCGGTTCTCTAATTTCCGCCACCCATTTCCCCCATTTTCTCATCCTTATCCCTCGATACGGCTTCTCTTGCCGGTGCTTTCGTTTTTCAGGAGTGGTCGGAGAAGTTGAAGTTGAAGTTGAAGTTGAATTACTTGAGCAACACTCAAGTGAAGACGATGATTGCTCCATGATTTCTTGGAGAATACTACAGCTTGATGAGTTCATCAAGATTAAGTTGGGTGTTGCTTCAATCTTGGAAAATATGAATCGGTTGGGTTAAAAAGGAATGGATTAGTTTATATAATAAGAAATGAAAAGAGGAGTTTATTTCCTAGTTGGCTGCTAACCTGTCGTCTGGGTAAGGCCGCCACATTGATCTTCCTTTAAGATAATTCCAATTTTGGCCGACATACTCCATCACCTTCATCTATGTGGCAATTAATTTATTAAACTATTTTCGTCTTTATCTTCTTAGTTTTCTCAATCATATCCGCTTTATTTTTTCCAAACAAAATCAGATGCTAATCACCTTAAACTTCAGTTCAGATCTCAATCTCACGCTAATACCTTAAATAATTTTATATAGCCATTCAATTTAATTTTGTTTAAAGTACAGCACGTTTTCCTTTTTGAACGAATAAAGGTTTTTTTTCATCTAAAGTAATAGCCTTATTCTGTTTTTTCTTTTTTCCATATTACTCATTTTACGATAATATTTTTCTAAAATAGTTTTAATTGAAATATCTAAAAAGTTAATATGTTAAATAATTCATCTGTATCATATATTTACGCCATCGGTTTAATAACAGATCCATTTAGTTTTTTAAAATTAATTAACAGAAAAACTGATTATTTATTATTACAAATTATCTTGAAATTTTAATTATAAATTAACGGGTTCACATAAAAATTCATTATTTTTAATTTCAGCTTAATTTTCCAATAGATTACACCTATCTAAAAACAGTGTGAGCATAATACTGACCATAAGCTGACACACTTCTGAATTTTATCTAAATTGGGTCAATAAACCATCATTCTAAATTCTAATTATATGATGAAAAACTAGTGGAATGGGGAAACAAATACAGAAAAGCAAGAAAAGGCCACGTAGCGGATTGTGGGCAAAGGAAGTGCCGACGTGGATGGTTACGCCTCTGGCACGCAAGCGGAAAGAAAGAACGACGTGGCATGCTTGCATTGGGTGTTTGATTTCCTTCCCTTAACAGGAGAAATTATGTTTTTTATTCAGTTGATAACGACGATATCTTTCGTTTTGTTTTTCCTACAATATTTGAATACTGTAGATATTTTTTCATTTTTTTACCCTTTAAAAAATAATACCAGCTAGTGACATTTAATCTTTTTTTGTTTTAATAATATGTGTGGTGGATAATAATGGTTAGGCGATAAAACAATTAAACATCAAATTACTTTGATTATAATAAGTGAAGATAGCAGTTGTATTAAAATATGAATACTAAATAAGAACCAGCTTTAAAACTCACCGTCTCAGTTGACAAAATACCGAGACTGATATCAGCCCTACAAATTTTAAATTTTTTTTTTCCTCACGCAATTTTTTGGCTTAATAGGGTGATTTTTTTAATAAATTTATTTCAACCTCTTACGATGCATACAATCTATTACAATTTAATAGTTTTGTTGCAAGTTTACTTAAAAAATTTCAATTAATTTAATTATTCTTATTTCTAGTAAATTCTTTATACTACTTCTAATCAAAAAAATTAAAAACATACTGCAAAATATAAACCTTTTCTTTATAACAACCAGTGCACCTTTACAAAACCTTCATTTATTTTTAAATTTTAGTGATGAAAATGAATAAAAAAGATAAATAAATATTGTAATGAGATAGAAGATTAAATTAAATAATAAAATTATAATATTTTATCAAACATAAATAATTTCTAAATTAAAAAAAATAACATTTTAACACCATTAAAAAAAGGGTTAATGTCAAAAAAACCACAAAATTTATACGTTTTTTTATTTTAATTACGCACTTTAAATTTTCTCATTTTTATGCACGAACTACCACTTTTTCTCAAATTCGTGCACGGTGCTGAGGTGGCACTCATTCATTGGTGTAAATTGACCTCAACCTCAGCGAATTACACCAATGGACCCGTAACACCTCGACACCGTGCATGAATTTGGGAAAAAGTGGTAGTTCATGCATGAAAATGAGAAAATTTAAACTGCGTGATTAAAATGAAAAAACGTGTAAAGTTAGTGAATTTTTATGACATTAACCCTTAAAAAAACAAAGCATTATAAAGCAGATATTATAAAATTTTATCTCATACACCAATACCAGCCCGAAAACAACGTTACAAAGATATGCTAATACTATAATTTAGCATTGAATTTC
This sequence comes from Mercurialis annua, assembly GCF_937616625.2. NCBI lineage: Eukaryota > Viridiplantae > Streptophyta > Magnoliopsida > Malpighiales > Euphorbiaceae > Mercurialis > Mercurialis annua. The sequence continues at coordinate 71,203,847 of NC_065570.1, forward strand.
AAAATCCAATTCACTGTTATAATCTATACTAAATTTCACATACGGTATATAATGAGTTAAATTTTATACTAACTATAACATATACTTCGTCCGTCACACAAAGATATACCGTTTGGTCAAACACGGGAATTAAGAAAAAAATAGTTAGATTAGTTAAAATTTATTTATTTATATATTTTTTTATTTTTAGCCTTTATTAATTTTTTAAATAAATAAACAAAATATTGATGACTAATCTTTGTATTAGTGTATTTTGCATTGGTATTAAAAATTGACATTTATTACATATTGGAACATAAGGCAATTAATTAAATTAAAGATAACAATGCATATTTATTAGGATAAATAAGACTTTTAGTTTTAAAATTATTAACCAAAAATAGAAGGTGATCTATAAATTGGACGCCCAAAATAGAAAGGTGACTTATCTTAATAGGACGGAGGGAGTACTAAATTTTAATATTCAATAACAATTCATTATTAATTATAATTTTCTCACTATTGATTTTTTTGAATTTATTTAACATAATTTTTATTATTTTTCTTCATTTTAACTTTTATACTCCTTTATATATTTAATAGTCGGCCACACATCAACACAATAATATACAAAAGAATTTATAGTTATATAGTCCACTAATTCTATTGACAATATTTTTTTGAAGGGCTTATTATTATGTCAAATAAAAAGATTTTAAAAAAATTAATAAAAAGCTATCATAGTAAATATCTATAACGTTTGTTTTTAATATTTTATATTGAACATAAAAATAGAACGCTATAACATTTTACTGTTTTTTTAGCATAAAAAATACTAGTAGCATCATATGTGGAACACCCTCACCTCTTTTATGCCATTTGAACTTCTTCTAAACTTTTGTATAGGATGGGCACAATTTACGACCTGATTTAAGGCTTATTTTCTACAATAACATAAATTGTTTTCCAATTTAATTAGCGTCACTTCGTAGCCAAACAAAGGGTTCATGTTGAACTTCACGAGGGAATTTTGTGTTTTGTCTTGTTTTAATACCGTCATATGATTTTTTGTCAGTTCAACAAACAACCGCCAAATGTGGGAAGCGAAAATGTGAGGCTTGTCAGGCTAAAAGTAAAAGAAAACAAGAGAGAGATTGGAAATGATAGAATTAGGATAAGTGAGAAGTGGGAGGTTGCCAAATTGGGCCAACTTGAGTCGGCAGCTACAGAATCAACCTTAATTGTAGTCGGAGATGCTTCTTAACATCACCAATCTCTTCTACATCAACCTACAAGTCAGCCACGTAACTATAAGTCATAAACATCCCTTTTCCAAAGTTGCTGCTGTCTTAACATTTATAAAACTCTACTTCTTGAATCCACTTTTGAGTTGAACCATCAAAACTAAGGGTGCGACAATTATCAAGTCGAACCGAATTCAGATCTGTGAAAAGTATAAATTCACTCCATTCAGTTTTTAGACTTTTTCCTTTTATTTTTTTTATTGTAGGTCGGTTTAATTTTGGTTAGAATTTTATATTCGGTTGGTTAAATTTTAAACATTGGTCGATCAATTAATTAGTTTCAGAGATTTCAGTTCGATTTTAATAGAACCGACTGCAGTTCACCCCTGTCAAAACCTATTGATTGTCAATCGCTTTTGTTATCAAGAAATTAATCTCAATGGAAATCAAATGCAATTAAATATGCAACTAGAAAGGTCTACATGGTTATTTATGATAAAGATCTATATACTAACAGTACGATTCAAATTTCCAATCTAACTTTTCATAAGCTAATGTAGGGGTGAGCAAAAACCGAACCAAACCATTAATCCGATCCAAACCAACCCGAAATTAATTTTGGTTTGGTTAAAATGGTTAAAATGGATTGGTTTGGTTTCAAATTATAAAAAAGTATGATTTTTGGTTTTGGTTTGGTTTCAACTAGTGGTTAACCGAACCGACCGAAAAACCGAAGTTTACAATAATATTATTTTTATTAATATTTATATATGTATAAATAAATATAAAATTTATTTATTGAAATATTTATATATAAATATAATATGTGTGTATAGATACATATATGAAAATAAAATATATAAACTAATACACACATATAAGTAAAAATTATTACGTATAATTTTAATTTTTATGTATAATTATATATAATATTTATCTAAATACATATTAACCAAACCGAACCAAACCGAACCGAAACCGATGCTAAAATTTGGTTAACCGAACCGAAATTTTACGTAAATATTTGGCGTGGTTTGGTTTTTATATTTTTCCTTAAAATATGGTTTGGTTTTGGAGTTTACTAAACCAAACCGAACCGAACCGAACCATGCTCACCCCTAAGCTAATGTACTTTAATTTACATTCAATTTCCAATTTTTTTTTGAAGATTTACCTTTATGTGTGTGTATATTAGTTTTCTCTTTTTATCCTTTATTTACTCATCTCAAACAAATTATATGTCCATTGTCACTGAAAAAACAAATAGTAATAAATGCATTTTTAATAACATTAAGGGGTAAACAAGTAGGGATTTAACCTATTTTAATATTCCTAAATTTTTTATTTTTTATTTATTTGGTCTTTTAGAGCATCTCCAATGGAGTGCTATTTTTTGTGCTTATAAATAGCATAGCATTCTAATTTTTTCTCCAATGCACAAAGTTAAAAATAAGTGTTATAATTATTTATTAATATAATTATCTCTTAATTTTTTAATTTTTAATTATTTAATAATTTATTTAATTAGATAGTCTAAATAAAGATTAATTTAATAGTTTTTTGATATAATAATGAGCTTTTCAAAAACAAATTAAGAGAATCAATGAACTATATAAAAATAAATTATTTAATTTTATATTATATTGATGTATGGTCTATTATCAAAAATCAAATCGAAATTATAAAATTAGAAAGAAGCACAAAATTTAAAATGAAGAAAATAAAAAAATAAAAAAAATATTGAAATAATAAATGCAAAATATAACCGTGGTAAAATTGTAATTAATAGTGAATTGTTATTGTAATTTAGCACATGATATAGCATATGCTAAATTTAGCACAAATTATAGTATTGCATTGGAGTTGCATTTTAAGATTTAATGCTAAATTATGGCATTAGCACTCCATTTTAGCATTGCATTGAAGATGCTTACCTTTCATTTGGTCTTATATGATCTCTTAACTTTACAATTTTTGTTTATCTAGTCCCTAAACTTCTATTCGGTCTAATCTGGTTCCGAAACTTTGATTTTCGATCTTATTCGGTCCTTAAATTTTGATTTTTTTTATTATTTTGAGGACATAAGGAAGCAAAAAATCAAAGTTCAAAGACTAGATAAAACCAAATAAAAGTTCACGAACCAGATAAATAAAAAACGTAAAGTTAAGAGATTAGATAAACAAAAAATATAAAGTTAAGGGACCAGATAAACAAAAAAATATAAAGTTAAGGACCAGATAAAAAAAACATAAAGTTAAAGAACCAAATGAAAGTTCATTGATCAAATAAATAAAAAAACGTGAAGTTAAGGACCTTAAAATGGGTTAATCCAACAAGTAATTCTTTAAGTTGAAAATTATAAACGAATTTCTAGTGAATGGTAAAACTCGTATAAGTTGATGCAGGGTCACGCCCTAGGTTGGAGATGCCACTGAGATTAATACGAACTGCATACAAAAAGATCACAGGCAGTTTCACAATATCAAGATGGAAAATAGCATGAAAGTTAAACATAACACAGCGAGAAGTTATGAGGACCTGTGTTTTCATGACACCGGCACTATTCTTTTTCCAGGGCCTGAATTTGATATAACCAAGGATGAGTTATCAGCTGCATTTGCAATTTTATCTCCGTTGAAAAGTTTTGCATAAATTTGGTAGCATAAGAGGGAACAAATATGATCAGCTCAACACATAAACTCAGTAATTTATAGTTAGAGTACTCTTATCTGGTGTAATTGAAAACAAGTAACAAGTTAATCATGCTTGCATATAACACCAACACAGACTGGTAAATTTTCATCCATAAATGAAAAAAGTTCAAGATAATCTTCAAACGAGAGCAAGGTAAGCATTCAATCATAAATTCAATTTGTTGGCAAGCGATATTAGGTCATACATGTGCTCGGTCCGAATCAAATTCCACAATCTTTTTGTTATGCTCAAACTTCAGCTCCGAGTTTAGCCAGTTCAATTTTTCAGACAAAATCATTGGTTCTCACTATACCTACTATGGCTGCAGGACACTCTAGTAGATAAGATCTTTCGTTTTCTATTCTGCAGGCGGCCATGTTCTAAAGATATGATTTATATATATAAAGTAGAAAACTTCATCCAAAAACCATTGTGCCATTTAACCTGTCCATTCTCTACCCATCCAATGCGAAATAAAGGAAAACGAGTCTAACATCTTTCATTTCTTTCAGGCTTCAGGAAAAACCAGCTCGACATTAGTGTAAGAATATTATAGTCGTTTATATGTTTCCATCACACTTTTAACCACAAAGCCATTTGTGAAAATCTCAGATTTAGTCTTTGAGCAGTTATGAAGAAGTAGTTATATATGCTAACATGTAAACCAGAAACTAATGTTAAAGATAGAATCTATCAGAGAAGTTGCAGAGATTAACATGTTGCTCAATAAACTACAAACTAGGGATGCATTATCTATGTTAATGTTATAACTATTAATAGAGGATTCATTCATCATGTGTATCAATCTCATAATTTATATATAAAGTGCATAAAATCCATACACTCACAAGTCAGAAGCAATTTGGAAGAGAAACGTACCATTATGCAAAATTGGAAGCAATAGTCGCCACCTTCAATGAAAAAATGATGAAGCCAAGCTTAAAATGTTAATCACCCATTTGATGACTTCCTTGAACAGCCATACTACTTCTACTGATACTATACAAGGTCAATTTATTCCCTCATCATTCTCAAATGCAATTGTTTTACACCAAATCGAACCAATCCCACAAACCGTATTTTAAATTTAATAGAAGAAAAAGCCTCCATCTTCATCTTCAAATCCCTCATCCTCACTATCAGATAACAAATAGTCCCCTTCTTCATCTTCGTCTTCCCCTTCAGAAAAAACTGAGATCCTCAAATTGTTCCACCCAAAATTCACTCCAGCAAGTTCATCAATAACACCATCCACATCACTCTCTTCCATTCGACCACAAATCTCCTCATCAAAATGCGAAACCGAAAAGAAACCATTGTTATCCTCAAAATCATCACTCTCAACCCTACTCTTGGGAACCAAATCATTCTCAGTAACCTCCCCATTCTCAACACCAATCCAAGGCACCCACAAATCAGCATGTCTCCCCAATGCCCTATCTCTATCCCCAACAACCACAGTCCGCAAATCAGCCTCTCTAGCCCTCCTCAGAGTCTCAGCAAAATCAGAATCATCAGATATCAAAAACAGCCAATCAATTCCTCTACTCATTGAATGCTCAATTTGCCGCTTCAGAGCCCAATCAGCAGCTTGCGGCTTATCTTCCACAGTCTTAACATAAACCCCAGCTCGCCTCAATTCTTGCGCCAATCCATACCCAACTTTAGGTGTCAACAATTTTCTCGCTTCTTCGTTATACTTATGGTTCCCGGAAACAAACCTCTCTTTAAAACGCTGTCGTTTCTTCCCCTTTAACGATCTCATTCTATTCAGTTTCTTTTGCCTCTCACGCTCATGTAACTGCTTAAAATGTTTCTTTAGATCCAAATTAGTCTTGCACTTACGCCCGCATACTCCGCAAACGTATGCTTCTGGTTGGTTCACGAGTCCTTTTCTTTCAAGAATATCTAACTGCTTTCTCTCCCGCCGTTCTTCCATAACCCAGTTGGGGAGGTGAATAAAAGCGTGGCGATTTGCATAAGCAGACATTTCAATAATCTCGCCGAACTTCTGAGCCAACTCTTTGAGAGCAATGGCTGCTGGATAAGGAGGTCCACGTGGCGGCTTGTTGTCGAGGTCCCATAAAACTACGACTTTGCTCTTCTTGGAAGTGTAGACTCCTTGTCTGTTTTTCGCCATGTCGATTTCGGACGTCGCCGCAGAAGACGCGGCGTGGCTGGCGGTGATGAGTGGACATCGATTAGGTTTGGAAGTGAGGGTTAGTTTGTTGGATTGATATTGGGTAAAGTGCAGCGTAGGGTTGTGGAGGAGAAGTTGGGGTTTTAGGAGAGGAGGAGAAGGGTTGGTGAGAAGTGGAGGCATTGGTGCGATGAGATTTTGCTCGGCATTTGAGATTTGCCTATTTCGTGTTCTATCATTTCAACGATGAATGGAGTATATTTTTGGATAAGAAACACAGAGAGAGAGAGGGGTTACAGCAATACGGTTCTTCAAAATTGGGCTATCAACCATTTGATTTCACAATTGGGCCTTTTAATTTAGAGATGTTTATGTAAAGAGAAAATTAGGAAAAACACTCCATTTTTTAAAATAATTGTAAAGATTACCTCACCAAAAAAAAAATATAGAAAATACTTTCCGTTTTTTTTATTTCTGTTTTTACTCTGACGTGGCTTTTTTTAATATAACTAATTTAAGTTTTTACTCCCTCTCTTTTATAATTTATTTTTATACTCTCAGAGCAGTTACTGCTCCTCTTCTTCTTCTTCTTCTTCTTCTTCTTCTTCTTCTTCTTCTTCTTCTTCTTCTTCTTTTTTTTTTCTTTTTCTTCTCTATCTTTATTTTTCGTCGCTCGTCAATCCTTCACCGATCTGCAGTCGTTTCGCCGCAAATCCGCCGCTCTTCTATATCAAATTTTAGCAATTTTTTTCTTAACTCGTGGTGATTATTACGAGTTATTTTAACGCTCAGATCTGAAAAAATTGCTCTTCAATTTTTTCCGTTTTAGATCTAAAAAATCTGCATAAATAACAATTTTATGATGAAAAAAATAATATTTTGCAGAAATAACGATTTTTTTGCAGAAAACAGCGTCTGATTATCATATCGTTATCACTATGACGTTATCATATCATTATCATAACACTGCAGCGAAAACGATTTTTTATTAAGAAAAGTGCTTGATTATCATTTCGGTATCACTAACGTTAGCATATCTATACCATTAACGTTATCATATCAATATCATAATATTATACGATTATGATAATAATATGATAAGATTATGATAATAGTATGATAAAGTTATGATATAGTTATGATAAAATACGTCATGATAATGTTATGATAATATTTTTTGATACTGTTATGATAAAGTATATTGTGATAATGTTATGATAAGTTTATGATAAAAAATTATGATACAGTTATGATAAAAGTACGTCATGATAATATTATGATAATAGTATGATATAGTTATGATAAAAGATAAATAATGTTATGATAATAGTATGATAAATTTGATAATAATAATATGATACCGTTTGGTAATAATATGATAAGGTATAATAAAATGTTATGATAAAATACGTTATGATAATGTTATGATAATGTTATAATAATATATTATTATGATAAAGTAGGTCATGATAATGTTATGATAATATATTGTTATGATAAAATGTCATGATAATGTTATGATAATATACTGTTATGACAAAGTATGTCATGATAATGTTATGATAGCAATATGATAATCAAACATTATTTTCATGGAATTTTTTTAATTTTCTGCAGTATTATGATAACAACATGATAATGTAGTGATAATGATATGATAATCAGACACTGTTTTTTCACAGAAAATCGTTTTTTTTGCAGAAAATTATTTTTTTCAAATGAAAATCGTTTTTTTCTACAGATTTTTAGATCTGAAAACTGAAAAATTGCAAGATCGATATTTTTAGGTCTGTAAGTTAAAATAAACCATAAAAATTACAGAATCGATAATTTAAATCTCAAATAATAGTGGAACGGCGGCGGAGGCGATGGCGGAACGACGGCGGAGGCGATGGCGGAGCGATGATGGAGGCGATGTCGGAGCGATGTCGGAGCGATGTCGGAGCGATGACGGAGGTGATGGCGGAGAAATAATGAAGAAGGAGAGAACAAAAATGGAGAAAAAAGAACCAGAGAGAGAAAGAGAAGGGAGAGAGGAGAGAGGAGAAAGGCTGTCAGTTATATGAGAGTAAAATTCTGAATATTTTGACACGGAGAGTATAAAAATAATTAGACAAAAATCATGAGGTATTTTTAATATCTTTTCCACACTGAAGTAATATTTCCTATTATTTTCTTATTTTAGGTAAACACCTAATAAGCCCTTATGTAAAAATACCCAAATAGAATAGAAAATGAGAAAATTACATTAATTGTCAATATAAATTTTTAATTAAGAGATGTTTATAAAAATACTTAGAAAATTAAAAGTTTTGCAGCACTATCTCCAAAACTATAATTTGAAAATACAATTTCATCAAGGGTCAGAATTTATTATTTACTCTTGTGATTCGATTTCTTGCTCCAAATTTCATTACAGTTTATTTTTAATTTTATTTTTGAGCGGTTACAACTAATTTTTTTTTTTAAATTACATTTTTCAACTGTTTCTAAAAAATAATTTTTTTGCAAAATTCAAATAGTTTCTCAAATACAGTTTCCAACCGTTGCTAAAAACAATTATTAAAAACAAAATTAGAAAAAGTTTTAAATAGTTCTAGAAACTTTCTACGCACAAAGTTAAACATTGTATTTTTATAAAGTTTGAGAATACACACAATAGAATAAAAGAGTAACAAAAATGAAAATTTAAAATCAAAGTATCTTAAAATACGCTTTAAGTTTTTTCCTTTATTAGAGTAGACTATATTTTGTTGGTCAAATTATTTAAAAATGCTCTATTTTTATTTTTTTATTTGTGGTTCGAACTTTTAAAATCATCAATTATAGCTCATTTTTTAATTTTCAATTTCAATTGTAACCGTTTGTCTAAATTGGAGTGAAAGAAGTTCAAACATGCCTTTCATGTATGTAACTCTTACGGAGAAAAAGCAAATTGTAACAATATGAAGCAATATAAAAAGTAAATTTGAACCCTTTTCCACTTATAAAAAAAAATCGCTTCATCTGGATTGAGACAGAGTAAATTAGAAAAATAGGATCAAAGTAGTGGTTTAACCAGTTAAACCGAACATAGGGGACTAGGGACACGCAAATTCGTCAGTAAATACCAAAATTCATCGTTGATTCTCTACTTTTTTTATTATTTTACTCAACTGTTTAAACCACCGGTTCGACTACCAGTTTGATTTTTAAAGCATTACTTATGACGTTAGCATCATATTCTAGTACTACATTGTGATGCTATATGGAATTAAATTATTCAAGACATAGAGAAAAATATATCTATTTGAGATTTTTTTTTTAAGTTTAAACAATGGATTGAATCTATTTGAGATTTTAGTACTACCTTTTTTTTAGTTTAAACAAAACATTTTTTTTTCTTTAGATACAAAAAGAAAAGCAAAATACATATACCGATATACAGATCCATGCATTTGTCTATTTTTCGGTATTATATTTTTTATTTTATTTATATTAGGTCATTCCATTGCGAAAATAAAATGTGCGTACTTCACGGGCTGTTAGTGCGACTGTTTATTTTTTTTTTCATACTTTAATTTATTGCAGAGTACTCGCTGCATTTTATTTAAATTTGTTGACATTAAATTTTTAAATTGAATTTTTTCGGTAGAATTGACACAGTAACACTTTATATGACAGAGAGACTAATGTTTACAAAATTAAAAATATACAAACTCAATTTTGACAAATAAAATTGCATGGATCAACGTCAAAAACACGACAAGTATAGGGATTCAAATACACATTATGCCAAAGGGAAATGCATCAAAAGGTATGTGCATGATGAGATGACTAAGCTTCGCCCCAATTGCTATAATACAAATCAATCTGTTCATCTCCTTCTATACTAAATATTGAAATAATAATACAAAACATTTGCCAAATATGTCTGAAGCTGATGAGATGTCAATATTTGTTTGTTTTAGTTAGTTTGGAGAGAGATGCATTATCCTCTTTGACTGATTGAGACAAACTTCAAAAACAATCATTCGTTTCGTTCATGATCTTGTCTGCAACTGGGTGCGACTCAGCTCCTATTTACATATATGTTCTGCCTGCTAATCATAATCATAATTAATACTAATAGTAATTATGCATAAAATACATTTTGTTTTTTCAGTTGATTATAATCCATCTGTGTTTATTTTTGCTCCTTTTCTATGATTAATTCTTTTCCTTTACCAAATCCTTTTTGTCATTTGCCATAAATTGCATCTTTTTCAAGTCATCATATTTATCTACTGTAATCTGGTGAAGAATTTTTCGTTCATCTGTGGTAGGTTTTGATTCCACGACCCTAATTGGCAAAATTCTATTTAGTATACATATCGTTTGTTTGAACTATATCTCCTTAGTATCATTTTTAATTGTTAAAGTCATTAGAATCATTCAATATTTTTTTATTTATGGTCAACTTTTTAAAACGACATAATTTAATTTCAATTAGCACATTTTAATTGTAGCCAAAAGTAAAAAAATTGAATTTCTTTATTTGTAACCGATCAAATGGTATTTATCAAAATTAAACTGCAATTACAATTAAATAGTTTGGTCATAAATGAAAAATAAAGAAGAAAAGATTAGGCCTTTTCTGGAAAAACGTTGAATGATTAACTATAGTTGAAATGTACTAATTAAAATTGAACAAAAATTAATATTGTTGAATGATTAGACCATATAAATAAAAAATATTGAACATTTTTGAGTAATTACATCTTTAATTTTTCTTGTAATTATTACACTATTGAGTTATGACTGTTGTTTTCACAATTATGATAATTCTATTGTTTTTTCATTAATCCAACTACTCCCAAACAGGATGAATATTTTAATTGTTAGAGAAAAATGGGTTGATTTTATCATATTTGTTTGAAATGAATGGAGATGTTAAATCATAACTATTTAAGTATTCCACTTTGGTGGGGCTCTCTTATTGATCAATTTAAGAATTAAGTTAGGAGATTGAATTGAAGTAGGAATATAGAAGTAGCACTACCACCACTGACTGTGCCAACATAGGAATATGATACTCATTCTCCCAATAAAAGATAACGTAAACATATGCAGAGCTCTCCTGCCCACACTGCCAGGAGAAAGAAACGATACACCACTTGTTTTTTAAATGTGATTTTGCTCAGAGAGTGTGGTTTGTGTCTGACCTTCATCTCAACTCCTCTGCTTTCCCGGACGAGCCAATGGATGAAATCTGGAAAAACATGCTTAACAGCGGTTTGGAGCAGGAGGGAATAATGAGGTTTCTGACTCTGTTTTCTTTTGTTATTTGGTCGATTTGGAAAGCGAGAAACTCAAAAATCTACAATGCGATACCTTGGTCCATCGAAGAAACAAGTCAGCATGCCAGCTCCTCCTTGCAGGAATTTGTTAATGCCCAGGAGGCGGGGAAGTCTGATTCAGGCCTGAGGAAAGAGGGTCAAAACACATCGGTAAAGGCAAATAATGCCCAGCGAACCTCTCTAGCAAACCATATCATCGTCTCCTATGATGGAGGTGTCAACTCCTTATTGAAGGCGGGGTCAGTTGCCGGATTAGCAAAGAATGAGAAGGGAGACGTGTTGGGATCTTTTGCTCGCTCTTTTAGGGGTATTTGGGATCCAGGAACAGTTGAATTCCTTGCTCTGCGTGAAGCAACTATGTGGGCAAAACAACAGCAGTGGCGCAAGGTGGTGTTCGAAGGGGATGCCATTCAGGTCTCAAACTCCATCAACTCGGGTGTTTGCCAGTTGGCGGCTGGTTGGGGACTCTGTCAAGACATATGGCTGACTTTAAACTCCTTCGACCACTTTTGCGTCCGATGGATTAAGCGAGACAGGAACTTTGAAGCTCACAAATTAGTCCAAAGAGAGAAGGCGAATTTCAGGCAACTTAACGGTCTAAATGTAATGATTACGTAGCTTTGGTTCTGTAATCTAACACCGCAAAAAAAAAAAAAAAAAAAGACAGAAGTACATTCATTTGTTCCTTTTTTTTTTTTTTTTTGCTAAACCCCATCTAGAGGTCTTTGTACTATATCATTTTTGTTCAAAAAGCCCTTATACTATTTTTTTGTTCTTCAGGTCCTTGTACTTGACAAAATTCCGATTTTTAGGTCCTTTTGAAGGACTGGAGGAACAAAAAAATTGTAAATAATGGGACTGGAAAAAACTAAAAAAGGACCTAAAAATCAAAAATTATGTAAGTATGGGTACTTGAAGAACGAAAAAATAATACAGGGGCTTTTTGAACAAAAATGATATAGTATAAAGACCTCTAGAGGGGTTTAGCCTTTTCTTTTTGATAATTTCTTTTCTTTATACATATAATTGAAGTACATTCATTTGTTAATTGATCTTTGGAGTAGAATTTTGGAGGTACATCTTTTATGGAAAGAGGTTTAAAATTATCTAAAATAATATATTTAGTAATTAAGTGAAGTACTTTTTTTTTTCAAAAGGGTTTTTAATTACGTGATTAACTTACATAAGAAAAATCATATCACAAGGTTAAAATATAATCTTTTAATTTGTAGATCTAAAAAATACTAACAGACCTATAATACAAGATAAGTAAATCGAACAGCGGCAAATCTAGTCATAGATTCCGAATATAATTTGACCGAACGAGAAGTTAGACTTTCGTTGAAGCGGGACTTAAATATTGCCCTTTACTCCGATAAACCGGCCACACCCGACCCCCTTAATTCTTTGAAAGTTTGTTTTTCCGATTATCTCTGTCAATGAAATTCTAAGAAGATAGATTGATAGCCCTTCAAATCTTATAAGAGATTACCTTGAAAGTCCAATCAGTCGCTAGATGTACGTCGTGTGTTCAATTTATAAATAGTTATAAATAGTTGTATATTTAGATGTACGCCGTGTATTAAAAATATAATAGTTCTATCATTTATATTTCGGAGAGGAAACAAACAGTATTCATCATATGTATCGTATCTTTTTGTTATGACATAGAAAGTAGAATACAATTAAAATACATTTTAAAAAAAATTATAGTAAAAATAAAGCTTATTAACTAAGAAAACCAAAATATTTGGTGTTTTTCAAAAATCATTACTAAAATTTATTAATTTTATTTCAATTGTAAACACTTTTATTGAATTGATTAAATTCATCAAATCATCTGAATCTGATTATTATTTTTCTAAATATGGAACAAAATTAATGAACAAAGTAATTTTTAGGAGTTCAAAATGCAAGAGGTCAGGTACGTAGGCTTACATGCCCTAGTGAGCAAGTCGAAACGAGAAACCTTCAAAGAAATAGCTAGAAAAGTTAGATAGAAGGTGTGTGGATGACAAGATTGCCTGCTTTCGAATGGTGGGTGAGAGGTGTTAGTCAAAAGCATAGCCAGGCGGACCCTGTTTTCACCATGTTGTGTTTTCTCCCGCCAAAGGGTCAAGAGCGCCAATGAATTGGAACTCATGGGCAAAGATGAGTAAGTCGAAAGACGAGGGTAGTAAGGGATTTCGAGATTTAGAAAATTTTAATCTAGCTTTGTTGGCTAAATAAAGGTGGCGTATTCTACTAAGCCCGACTCCTTGATATCGAGAGTGTTCAAAGGAAAATACTTCCCTCGCAGGTCGTTTTTATAAGCTCAGCACCATTCGAATGAGTCTTGGGCTTGGAAGAGTATTCTTCACGATAGAGCTGTCTTGGCTCAAGGACTGGTTGGCAGGTTCATTCCGGAAATTCAATTTCCATTCGCGATGATTCGTGGCTTCCTAGCAGCTTTCCCTTCAGGGTTCGGCCAACAATAATGTCCCCTCCAATTTAAATATGGACTCTGAATTATTGGTCCAAGAAACACACTCGTGGAATGAGGAGTTGATCACATCTTAGCCATGGTTGTTAGTTGTACCGGGAATCAAGATAAGATGATTTGGAACTTCTTAAAGGACGACAATTTCTTAGTTAACTCGGCTTACCACGCCTCTCGCTCCAATGCATCATATCCTCAACTGAACAACCATGGAGGTCTTCATCCGAATTTTGGGAAAAAGCATTGGAAAGTTTTCTGAAAAATGAGGATTTCCCTAACCTTAAATGCTTTCTTTGGATAGCCATCAACAGGGGACTTGCAACAAATAGCAACATCCACAAGCGGATACGGATGGTGTTAGAATTATGTCCAAGATGTTGTGAGACAGAGACGAGTGGCCATGCCTTTCTTCACTGCCCCTTCGCAGAATCAATTTGGTTAGGGTCCCGCTGCAACCCGGCTTTGAATGACAAAACTATTTCCTACTTTAAGGAAGTGTGGATTTCTCTACTCGCTATGCACCAGGGAGCTGGCTGAATCCCTTATTATTTAAGCTGCTTGGGTGTGCTGGTCTCTCTGGCTAACCAGAAATGCTTTGATATTTAGAGATGAGGACTCTGATCCCCACGCAGTGTTGGCGATAGCAGATAAAATGCACGCAGAGTGTTTGAAAGCACTACAGCCCAGCGAACCCAATGCAAAGAAATGGCCCAATGTTGCATCACTGGCAACCTCCACCTATCAACATGATGAAAGTAAATTCGATGGAGCTTTCCAACCTAACACATGTACCGCTATCGGCGTTTGTGTTGTAAGGAATCACAGGGGCAGACCAATCTAATCTTTTGCCCGTCTCTTCAAACTTGTTCAGTTTTCGACGGTAGTAGCGGCATTAGTTTTACGGGAAGCAATTCATTTAACCAGTAGAATGCAGATTGTGGATGTTATTTTTATGGGCGATGCAAAAGGCATCATTGACGCCATAATATGAGAGTCTTTTGTTGAACCGGCTTGTGATGTTATTTTTGAGGATTGTAGAATGCTCTGTCAATTTTTTAGATTAATTTTTTTTATTTTTGAATTTATTTGACGTTTCAGATGGTGGGTGGCTAATTATTTAGCTAAAGGATCCCTTAGAGATAGTTTGTTTTGTTATAACACTCTAACACAATTGATGTGGCTAAAATCGAGACTCTTATAGTCGCTTTTTTCTTAATGAAATTCATATTTTTCGACAAAAAAAAAATGTTCAAGGACATATGTTTCTGAAAGGATAAAATAACTCCCTTAAAGGACATTGAGTTTAACTGTTACCGGTGGACAAGTAACTGCCATGACACGTTTTACAACATACTCTGTTTCCTCTGCTTTTATTTTTTGTTCTTAAACTTTGTTGACACTCTCCGTCTTGCCGGTATCACAATGGCCCATTGTCTCCTTTTCTTCTAGAAATTCCAGTAGTACTATTTTTATTAGAAAAAATACCAGTGTTTTTTTTCTTCTTCTAAAAGATTGATGTATATCAATTAATGAGTTTTTTAATGAAAATAAAAATGTCGGTTCAAACTAATTAATCCAAGATTATACTTCAGCAATATTTATTAATGCCATCTGTTTGAAAATGCCGCCTCCTTCCATTTTTATATTTCTATTGTATTTGTAATTTAATTCAATGCTTAAACTGTGTTTATAATATATCAACTCTATCTGCAATTAGATCAACACATAATATTTCGTCAAAAAAAGATAATATATAATATTATGTGAAAGGTATTTTTTTTTTGAGAAAATAACAGAAAAAGGCAGAATTCTGTACTTCTTTTCCCAGAATACCATTTTTCTAGTTTCTTTTCATCACTACCATTTTTTCATAATTTCTTTTCATCACCACAATCACTATTGCAACCTTCATAAAACACGATCTGTATGAATAGAGGCGGCGGCGGAAATCCCCCTCCTTTCCCGTGTGAAACGCTACCTCCAGAAAATACGATCCATTTCCAGATAAAAAAAAGTGATTGAGAGTAAGGAAAAATATGTCATCCCTAAATGGATTTCTATGAGATTTAGATTAATGTCAAAGGATTTCATGGTGGCGGTGGAGAAAATGTTAGATCTGGATGGTTTTCTTGGGTTTTTCTTCATGTTTATCATGAATTAGTTATAAAGATGAAATATTTAGGATTCAGTTGGTATTAGTGGTGCAGTGCTAACATTCTACATAAGTTTTAATTTAATTAACATTAAGGCCTAAGCCTAACAAATGAATGAAGAAAGTGAAATTTAAATCAGAAAAAGAGCAGTGAACCTGAGGCGAGAAAAAGAGAAGCAAGGGCAAAGATGCAGAAGCTTTAAACAAGAAGGATAAAGTGGTCTAAAACGGTAAAACTATGGCAGTGGAGGGAGAACTTTTTTGGCTTATTGTTTTCAAAGTGGAAACCATTTCACACACTTTTGTAGTTTATACTTTATATAATAGGTACACATATTATACATCTTCAAATACATTTATTATGATTTATTAACAAAACAATTATTTTAAATTAAAAAAATTAATTTTAATTAATAACGACACGATGAATTTAATTTATATAATAAATTTTTAAAATAAACAAACTTACTTGATACATCTTTGATATATATTTTATACATTTTTAATACAAATTTTGATACATCTCCGATACATTATTTATACATGATAAATACATTTATTAAATATACACGATATATACATTTTGTTTTTTTAGTATGTATTAAAGATGTATATTTTTTCTATTTAAAAATAGAAATTTATATTATATATATCATTAATGTATTTCTTTATTTGTTTTACACTTATTTTTTTTATTCTAAAAATATAACTTTTTAAATGTATCTAATAGATACATTTTTGATACATAATTTATACATAATAGATACATATTTAGTTTTTTTAATTGTATATAATATGTATCTTACATGTATATATTTTATTCAATAAAATAAATTTGTATTATATTTATATATCATAGTTTGTATTTTTATATTATTTTTTTATCAAATTTTAAAAAAAATTGCAGTTTTAAAAATTGTGACATAAAATATTTAAATAATTTTGGTATTTTTAAAAGTGAAACTTTAATTTTAATAATAATGAAAATGAAAATGTTAAATAATTTTTTTGATATAATTTTATTGATAAAATAATAGATTTTAATATACAAACAATCTGTTTTTGTTTAACAGATAGTAAACAAGGCTACTATGAGCTGCGCAGTGCGCATCATGCGCGGGTCATGCACCTGCTTACGTCAGCAAAAAATGGTAGTGTTGAAATTTTTGTGATACGCGTGTAATAAAATTAAATCTGATGGCAAAGTGTGAAATTGATGGGTTTTTTTTGGTATTTTTGTTGTTTTCTCTTTTTTTTTCTCAAAGCTTATACATTTTATTTATGTATACAATTAGAGATAAATATAGATAAAATCATAAATTACATCATATTTTAGTATTAATATAAATCTTAAATTTTATAATTCGAAATTTAAATTTTCATTTTTTACAACTCAAATTACTGTTGTAAAAATCTATTTTGCGGACTGGCAATTTATGCACGGACTGTTTATACGACACGAATTGACAGTTGTATGTATCAATGTAGACGTCGTCACGCATTATGTTTTTACCATCAACACTGATTGATTATATGTTGAATTGTTGATTCCAAGTGTAAAAAAACAAAAATATACTGTAATATATGATTTTTGTTTACAAACTTATATTTATTTTAATCTACTAATTTACGGTTTGCATATACATCAGCTTCCTGCCTTTCTTGAAGTAGTCTTTGTCCACGCCACAGTCTTTATACTAACCTTTTCTTCTCCTTACATTTCCCATTTCTTTACCCAAACCAACATTTAAAAAACACAACTAAAAGTCTCCCCAAAACCACGCCTGCTTTAAAACCCCAAATGAAACTCAATCAGAACAAAAACAAAAAGTGCAGAGACACAAATTGATCATTTTCTTAAAACAAGAATGGTCGAGTGGGAACATATTCTGTTGACAGCAATATGTTTTGTAGTTCTTATAGTCTTTTTCACCATCTTGATTAAGCGTTGTTGCTGCTCGAAACAAGGCAGAGACGACGTTATTGCTGTCGACACATCAAGAACAAGAACGGAGAGCTTACAAGACGGAATTACAAAGCTTCACAACTTTCATCAGATTGATTTAGACGGCAAAAGAAAAGGAAATTATTATGTGTTTCGACGAGGATCATCAGTTTCTACTAAATCTTTGTTTGATTGGGCTGATCATCCGTCGCTCATTACAGATGCAGTTGAAAATGGATGGTCCCGATTTGGTTTCTCAGGTTTTATGTCGACGTCATCCCCATCAACACGATCATCGCTGTTAGGGTTATGTGCAGTTGGTGATTATGGAAGAGAAGCAGAGACGGAGATAAGTTGGGAAGTATGTCAAGGATCGGCAGAATTCATGCAGAAAATAAGATTAAATTCAGGGTTAAAGAAAATAAATTTAATGAATAACAATAATTCTTCTTCTGTGATCAGAACTGCTTTGCCTTTACCAGGGCCGCCATTAATGAACTCTGCTTTTCCTCAAGAAGCTTATTTTGAGATCACGATTTTGTATTCTCAAGGTGATGATCTGGATCATTCTGTTGCTAAGGTAAAAGAAGGTGAGAAGACTAAACTGATTCAAGAAAATTCAGAATTTATACATGTTGCTAGCAGTCATCGGTTTAACAAGATTGAGGAATTGAAGCTTGCTAATGGTAAAGATGACGGCAAAGATGACGCTGTTATGTTATCGTTAGGACTTAGTACTGGAGGCTCTCTTCCTTTGAAACTTCCCGGAAGTTATCCAGGCTCCATCGGGTTCAACTCCGATGGTTCGGTCTATCTTGATGGTAAAATTTCTGATTCTTTTGTTTTTTTTTATTCAGACGAATACCAGAAACATTCAAACATTAAACTTTCAAATTGAAGTAACATTACTAGTCTCTATCAATAGACTAAGCAATAAGCATGCATGCTGACTTTTATTATTAATTTATGAGGAAAATTGCTAGGTTGACCGGCCGATTCAATCGATTCAACCAAAATTCGAGGATAATCCAGTTTGGTTCTTTCGTAAAAATTAAAAATAAGTTCAATCCTTTTCAACCGAAAAACGATAAGAAATGAAAAATTATGGAACTGTTAAGTCATAAAAATTGTCAAATTTTATATTTGTTAATTAGAGTAATGGTCTAATTTTAAATTTTTCAATCCATTTGATAATTCAAATTTTATATACTTGTTTACATTTTAACTATATTTAACTCATTGAACATGTAATTGAAACTAATCGAATCGTTGAACATGTAATTGAACTAATCGAATTATTGAACTGCAAACTGGTGCCATCAGTTCGGTTTTTAAAACTCTAATTGAAACTGCTGACGGGAAATTTAAGTTGTTGAAATGTAGCCGCATTAAGGTGTTGCTTCTGTGCTGAAGCACTGGAGTAAGTTGACAACCCACTAATGTATATGTTCAGTGCTGGTTAAAAATTAAATAGAAATGGCCCACTCATTAATTTACGAACCATAAATCCTTCACTGTTTTGGCAATTAGAATTAGGTATGAAGCAGTAGTTGACCAAATAAATATGATATGGGTTGGATTCAATGAAACAGAATCATGTAAGATTTTAGTAAATCAATGAAATTATTTTTGCTACCAGATGCCATTCTTTTTTTAATATCTTTTAAGAAACATAAAAAAAATTACTCTTACTTTTACGCTGACTCCAACCTAGGACTTGATAGTTTTACGTGGAGTGTTCTTATCATTTGAACTAACTCATATGTCTTTTTAATTATTTTACAGGCAACAAACTTATATTCGAATCCGAAAAAGGAGACTGGGCGAGAAAGGAGAAGGTAATCGGGTGCGGATTTGATCCGAGGCAAAAGAAAGTATATTTCACGGTAGATGCAGAGTTGGTTCATATTATTAATTGCCAAACAGAAGAATTTGGCAGTCCAATGTATCCAACAATTGCAGCCAATAATGACATATTATTTTTGGTAAATTTTGGACAAAGTTCATTCAGTTATGCACAAGCCAATGTTCAAAGAACGCCAAATCCTTGCTTCATTGGTCCTCTAGTAAATTCACCAGCCTTGGGCTATGAAGACAGTAAAGAACTTTTTTCAATGGGCAGAATTGACTCTCAATGGCTTCAGAGATGTACAGCTAAAGGCAGCCTCAACAACCATGGTAATAATCAAGGACTTGATTTTGATGAAGAATCTGAAGCTGACTTGTTTGAAATTGTGTTGGACGGGGGTAGTACTGGCAGATCTCCAAATATTGTGTTGTAAATAGATACAAAACAAAATAAGAAGGATCATACTAACAAATTTTCTGCATCCATTTTATACTGTTTATTCTACGTGCAAGGGTGGTGTGGATTTGAGAGGACCATGAAAAATTTTACTTTGTATTTGATGGTAGAAAAAGAATCAGTTAACTGATACATTTTTTATGAATATACGATCGTATATTGTATAATAGGTAATCAATTATATTACATTCTTTGATATGTGATTTTCTTTTTGCTAATTAAATTTTCATTCTTTAGTCGATCGAGACCGATTTTTCTAATTTTATCATGTAGTAAACTTACTTTAAGAAAAACCATAGTAAACATACAAAAGTATAATGGGAAGAGGATGGAGAAAAATAAAATAAGTATGAAGAAGAGAAAATAAAGGTGTTAATTACACAGGTCGAAACTAGATCAATTAACAAAAGCTGCCAGTAAAGGCTTGGCCTAATGGTCAAGTCCTTCACCAGTGCATGAGGTCGGGGGTTGGAATCCACTATAATTTATCTGTTTAAAATGCATACTAGTACTAATTAATTTCCGTTAATCTCCGCTAAAAACTAACATAAAATAAATTTAATTATAAAAAAATATATAAAATAGATCTATCTCTAATAAAAAAAATTAACAAAAACTCATTTTTATTAAATCAGAAAGTTTCACATTTGAGTTCTAAAAAAATGTAACTTTAAAAATCTTATGAGAAAGCTTTGTCACTCTACGTGTCTTTTCCGACTTGTTATGATTAACCAAGACAGTGATTTAGGACATCGAACGATAATTACACAAAAATCTATTATATAATTTTCAGAGTTACTTTTTGAAAATTCGAGATCATCGATCCATCTCATATTCATAAAAAACAGTGAATTGTATCCATTGCTAAATTCATCAGTAATAGTCACAAAAATTAGTCCAAAAATTTATAGATGTTATTAAAAGAAAGATAATAAATTTTTTTCGTCACAAGTTGATATCTTTTGTAGTAAAATATGAAGAGTTCTTTTTTTTCTTTAATATTTTTCTTTTTTGTGTTGAATTTGATATGAGTTACCTTAACTAACGGCAGCAATAAAAAGTACTGGAAGAGATCAGTCAAGAAGATGATATAATCTGCGGCAGCAATCGAGAAGTCCGTCACAAAAGATAAATTTGAGTAAAAAATAAAGTTAATCCGAGAGTTTGAAGAACAAATCAAATTCAAAATTGTGTTCTGTTGAGTGGAAGAAATATGGTAATGCCAGCAATAATATTCAAAGCTAAGAACCTTTTTTATAATTCTTTTAATTTTAAAACGCTAAAACCAAATTCTTTAGTCAAGTCGGTGTCAACAAATAGATTCCTGCAGAACTACGGCACATATATTACAGCTATAACACCTATTGATCTTAAGTATTTACAGATTAAAAGAAGATATTTTATTTTTGAATTTATGATTTGAATCGCACAAATTTTAGCAGTAAACATAAATGTTGGCGGAAGAACTTTTCAACTTTTCAAAACACTTTATCAAGAATTTTGTGGACTAAATTCTTACAACTTCATTAAAAACCCTTAAGAGAGACCTTTTAAATTAAAATACAAGTCAAAGTGTGAATTAAATATTATATTTAATGTAAAACAAAGAATATTAATAAAATACTTAAAAATTTCAAAGTCTTTGGCCAATTCTTGTGAAATTAGACACAATAATATCAAGGGTAAATAATGAAAAAAAAAGTAGATTGTAAAATAGACAAATTTATAAAAAAATATAAAATTTTAAACATGTTGGCTAAAGGTTCTAACTCTAAGGTCTATGGTTTTGATGATAATAAAAAGATTCACTATTGTTTCTATTACGTATTGTGAAGGATACATGAATAATAAAGGTTGTAAAAATTTATGAAACTATTAGACTGAAAGTTAAGCCAAATTCAAGAAAATGTTTTCATAGTTAAACAGTCAATATATTATTTGAGAAAATATATTAAAGAATATATGTGAAACAAACGAAAAGTAAAGGACTATAAGAGAAAAATTTATTATTATTATTTTTTTGACAGCCGTCAATGGTTTGATTTTTCTGTTGATAGTAGCTATCTTTTTATTTATATTATTTTAATTTTATAGAATATAATAAATAGTCAATTCTTTTTCATTTTTTCTTGATAGATTGAAATTTATTAACGAAGTGCAATTCAATTACTAAAAGGCGAAGATAGATTCAAGATCTTTTAACAATAAAATGAAATCTTTTATGACCTATATTAATTTTATTTATTTATAATTGTAATTTGTTTTTTCTGAATATTTACTTCGTCATTTATTTGTGAAAGGTTTGTTATCATTTATTTATGAAAAATTTGTTTTTTATGAATGAGTTACTAAAGTGGCGATTGAATCAAATGTTGTGAGTTTTCGAATGATTGGAAAAGTTTGATCTAAGATTGATTGATTACTGCTCTTAATTAGCAAAACAATTAATAATTTATTTTTATTTTTGTAAGTAAGATATGTGAATTAGTCATCATGTTGTCTATCTCAAATTTCTTACAAATGTAACCGTTTAATATTCGATTTAATGAGATTTGATGAATTTAAAAAAATCTACCTGTCAGTTAGTCCTACAATTAGATTAGACAATCCAATTTTTTATTTAAAATCACATCCCAACAGTTAAAACAAAAACAAAAAAGTTTAGACTCATAGCCACCGATTTGCGACCCACACTTAAATATTTAAATGATAGAATTTTATTATAACCTCTAAGTACATGTTTTAATTTTGTATCTAAACAAAAAAATAAATAATGATAAAATGTAGTATGGCACACAATTAAATTTTCCATTAAATAACCTTTATTAATGTATATTAACAGAATTTTTTTGACAAATGTACATACATAATTTTAACAATACTATTCTTTTTTTCTTCAAAATATAGATTGCATATAAAAATAGTAAAAAGATAGTTCCCAAAAGGTCTAATGTCTTAAAAAAAAACCCGACCTTTTAGCCCCTTTTCAATCATACCCTGACGTTGAAAATTTGTCAATTTTACCCTATTTTACATTTTTGTGTTTCAATTGTACCCTGAAAAATTAAATTAACGTCTTTTTCGTTTGGAAATTTGTTTAAAACATTCTCCATGTCTAACATATATCAATTGTACGTTTTTAAAATTTATTTAAATTTAGTTAAATTAATTAAGAATTTAAATTAGTGTTAATATGATTATGGGTTTTTAGTTAGTTTTTAAAAATAAAGGACTTATTTGTACTTTTTTAAATAAAAAAGAATTTAATTTCATATTTAAACTTAATTAATTGAATGATTTCATTATTTAAGTTAAAAAATTAATAAAAATTAAAAAATTGGGGTACAATTGAAAACGGAAAATTCAAAAGTGGGTAAAATTGACAAATTTTCAACGTCAGTGGAATTGAAAAAAATATTAAAAGTGAGGGTTTTTTGAGTGATTAGACCTTCCCTAAATGATAAACAAGAAAATTCAAGTGATATCCAATATAAAGTTAAATTAATAGTAAATGATTCGACAAAGAGAAAAACAATTGCCATCTTTAACTAATCTTTTTCATTGATTCGGTATTAGCAAAGCAATTTAACTTCACGTTTTTCTCTATAAATTCTTTTAATTTCCTTTAAGAAATCACCAATCTTTTTCATTGATTCGTTATTAGCAAAAGGCCTAATTACTTAAAAAACCCCACTTTGAAATAATTTTTCGTTTATACCCTGACCTAGGAAAAAGTTCATTTGTACCCTTTTTTTGAGTTTTCATTTTCAATTGTACCCAAAATTTTATTTTTTGACAATTTAATTAATTATAGAATGAAAATATTAAAAATAATTAAATAGAAGGGTTATATCATCTTTTTTCTATTTAAAAAAATACAAATAAGTTAAAAATGAAGGATTATTTTAAACTTTTTCTAGATAAAAAAAGTTCAATTTAGTGCTTTAGGGTAGAGTTGAAAACAAAAAATAAAAAAAGGGGTACAACTGAATTTTTTCTTAAGTCATGGTATAAACGAAAAAATATTACAAGGTGGAGGTTTTTTTAAGTAATTAAGCCTTAGCAAAACTTGTTGAGTGCCTAAAAATAACAAACTTTACGTGGTGTATGTAAAGCATGGTAGCGTGTAGGGCAGGGTATCAAATTTTTGTTTCTAGTAGATCTTGAAAGTTGAGAAAATGTAATTTTGTGGGGATTTTGACTTGCAATTATACGAAAAGGAATAATGTTGGACCAACATTATCTTAGTGGTAGACACATTTTTAGCCTTTTAAAATATTAAGAAAATCACCTACTGGCTACTGTGCTGTAACAATTAATGTTTATATGTATCTTTGACAATAGCCAATATTAAAATAAATGGTTTTCATTTGGCAGAATTCAATGAATGTCAAACGTATAATAGTAGAGCCTAAAATTAAAAGAGATTTATTTTTCGTACGGATATCTTTGTCTGGTGTTGACATGTCAAATCATTCAACAATGTGAAATTTAAGTAAAGTAAACCACTATTTAAATTAGACTTAATTATTTAAAAAACTCCCACCTTAAGTAAAGTAAACCACTATTCAAATAGTAATATTTTTTCGTTTATACCATGACTTAGGAAAAAGTTCATTTGTACATTTTTTTTGATTTTTTATTTTCAACTCTACCCTAAAGCACTAAATTGAACTTTTTTTATCTAGAAAAAGTTTAAAATAATCCTTCATTTTTTAACTTATTTGTATTTTTTTAAATAAAAAAAAAATGATATATTCTATTTAATTGTTTTTAATATTTTCATCCTTTAATTAATTAAATTGTCAAAAAATAAAATTTTGGGGTACAGTTGAAAACGAAAAATCAAAAAAAAGGGTACAAATGAACTTTTTCCTAGGTCAGGGTATAAACGAAAAATTGTTTAAAGGTGGGGTTTTTTTTAAGTAATTAGGTCTTTAAATTAAGGTCTAATCACTCAAAAACCCTCTAACTTTAATTTTTTTCAATTACTCTCTGACGTTAGAAAACTCTCTCAAAACCCTCCCACCTTTAAATTCCATTCCAATTGCACCCTGACGTAGGAAAAACCTCTCAAAATTTCCCCATCTTTAGATTTTTTTCCAATTGTACCCTAAATTGGAAATTTTTATGGTTTTGATTTTAAAAAATTATTGGATATAATTTTGGAAAGAATGATTTTTTACATTATTAATAATATTAGTGTTTAATTAGAATATAGATCAAAAATAAAAGATTATTTTAAATATTTTTTCATGTGAAAAGAGGTCAATTTAATACTTTGAGGTACAATTGAAAAAGAATCTAAAGGTGGGGGGGTTCTGAGAGGATTTTCCTACGTCAGGGTGCAATTGAAAAAAAGTATAAAGGTGGGGGCTTTTGAGTGATTAAGTTTTAAATTAATAATTTAACCCAAACTGAGGTGATATTATTTTAATTATTGTAATTTCTATTTTATGATTAGTTACTTGAAAAGATTTCAAATTTTAAGATTTATAGATATTATTTAAAAGGTTAATTCTATAAAAAATCACGACCTTAACACGAAATTTCATTTTAATCACGGCCTTTAAAGTTGCCATATAAAATCATGATTTTTCATATATTTTTTTCAAATCTATCATTTTAATGTATTTTTTTTATTAAGTTCTTCATTAAACCATTAATCAAAGACCCATATTATAAATCGATACTAAATATTATTATCTTTCGGAGTATGTAGGATTAGTAATTTTTCATCATAAAAAATATACCGAATTTTACTTTGATGATAGTTTTGAAATAAAATGAAAGGTCGTGCCTTTAAATGCTAACTTTTAAAGGTTAAAATTAAAATAAAACTTTATATAAAGGTCGTGATTTTTTTATAGAATTAACTCTTATTTTAATAGAGAGTTTTAAAAATTTATGAACTTTATAATTAATTTAATAGTATAAAATTAGTCACTTTATAAAAATAATTTTAAAATAATAAAATCGAAGATTAGGATACATGTTTACAACATGTCGAATGAGCTGGTCCGGCGACAACAGCTCATCAAATCAGAAGCAGTTCCGAATGATTGAAATCTCCCGAAAATCAACACGAATTGATGCAGCTTTCTTGAATAATAGCTATTCATATCTTGGGGTTGTGCTAAACCATGATGGATCCTCAATTTTCAAATATCGTTCAGTTTTGTGGGTGCATTTCCAATCGCCATCACTTGTACTATAACTCCAGTTCCATACATTTGCGAATACTTTGCATTAAATATTCATGGATTATTGTCCTTCTAACCAAACTATCTCTAAATTTTAATACATACTCCGACTGTTTTTAAAGTTTTTATTTAAAAGAAGGCTAAAAAATGACCCTAATATTACTACCCAGGCTTTTGCAATTTCCTCGTGTTTTTTGAGGCTCAATTATGAGTCTATGACCCTCATATTATTAAAACCTAAAATTTGCACACTTCTCTGTGATACTATTACTTAAAATATTAACATGAGAGGAGTGTAAATTTTAGGTTTTAGTAATATGAGGGTCATATAACTGGGACTTAAAAAATATGAATGGGCTACAAGAGTTTGAGTGGCAATATTGGAATCATTTTTTAGCCTTTTCCCTTTTATTTAATATTTTAATTGTTTATGTTATTATTCTTATGCCGTGTCCTTCAATTTTAATAGACGTGTCAATTGAATCTCATATGAACGCTTAATTTTTTTTCTTTTGCCATGAACCGACATATCATCGCACTGCTATCTAGATGCCACGTGTGATTCGAATAAAAAAGCTACAACTAATTCCTTCAGCTTTCACTATATACATTTTTCATCTTCTTCTCGTTACGTATGCATGGATGTCTCTATATACTATTCAGTTATGTACACCCTATCAATAATGTATTTTTGACGTATCTGATAGAACCTAATGCAAATGAAGATGAAATTGTGAGAAATTTTCTCGTCAAAAAATCTTTTAAAGAAATTCCTTTTTTCTATTTCAACATTTCTACTTCCCTCTTGCCCATAAATTAGCAAGGAAACCTTTATATAAGAAGTTATATCACAATCCCCTGAAGGGAATTTTGAAATCTATTAAATTTTTAAGTTGGTGTACCTATTAAATTAGTAACTTGCTCCGGACCTGCGTTCAATTTTATATAAAGGGCTGGTTGCAGCTACTTTTGTAGACGGTCATTTGAATCACATATATGACTAGCGGGTCTGGATTGAAATACCTAACATGTCATTGGTTCACAACTAGATCTAATTATGGACTTAGATACTCGTCCAGCCCACTTTGGAGCAAGGTTGGATAGTTATTTTTTGAGTTTTTTAGACAAATACCTTCAAAACACCTAAATATTCTCAAGGACACCTGTTGACTAAAATTAATTGATATTTACCGTTTGACTAAAGTTTTGTTGCAAAAGTAAACATTCTGTTTTGAAAAATACGATTTGTTACGGATGAAGAAGAATTTATCGCAGTTATTGATATTGCTTTGAAATCTTATGCTCGTGAATGTCCTTTTTCTGTTTTTGGCTCTGAATACTATCGGGTCTGTTGGGTCGCCGTTCGTGCTTTGACAAACGGCGCATAAAATCCCGTCGTCGGCTTCTTCTTCTTCTTCATCATCGATTGGTTGTAAGTTCTGATCGGCGGTTTTGAAATGAAGTAATGGGTTCAGTTTCTTTGTTATTTTCAAGCTCGTTTTGCTGTTGCAGCGGTCTTAATCTTTTGAGAGAAGGTAGGGTTTGAAAATTGGCGGTGGCCGCCATTTTATCTCTGTAATTCTTAATGGATTTCGCTTTGCAGAGTCAAAGAGAAAGAGAGGTGAAGATTAAAGAGAGTGAAACTAACTGTTTTGAAATATTATTTGGTGGGATAAATAACGGAGTAAGCGGGAGATTTTTGGTGGGGTTGAATTGAATTGAAGATTTGAAGAATTAAAATTGGATTGATGTGGAGGAAACGAAGAAGAAGAAGGCGCCAAGTGTTTAGAAGTTTTTGTTTTTAGTTCAAGTTGGGTAAAATCTGATGGCGGCAAAATTTTGGTTAAGGTTTTGGCTAAATCTCATTTTGATTTATGCATTTTAATTCCACACCTTATTTCATATGTTGTTGACAAAGTATGGACTAAGCCAACATACTTTGCCAATAAATTTACAAGCGGAAAAACATCTCTTCGTTTTAATTATATCAACGCATGGCAATTCTTCATTTTTTTTTGGAATTTTGAATACTTTTCTTAATTTTCATTATGCACATATATATTTTAGACAATTGATACAATTTATATATTTATTAATAGTTTACTAATAATTTACTATCGGTTTTTTAATAGTTTACTAATAATAAGCTATACTGATAGACAAAAAAAATTCATTGCTTTAACCCAATTGTTACTAAAATTCACCGATAAATAATATATTATGTATCATTATATAATTATTGCACATCTACTATATATATATAAAGCAGGATGTTTTTTCCCATGGATTGAGAAATTGACATTTGGCAACATGTGATTGGTTCTCACCTTTTTCTTCTTTAAAATTCTTTCATTTGTCAAAATTAATTGACCAATAATCTACTTAAAAGAAATCTTACTTTAATTGCTTTGATTACAATTTATAGACTTTCCTTTTTCATTTCTTTATTGGTAAAAATTTAAATTTGACAATAAATATAACAAGAAGATCTTTCCTTTTTTTGATCTATATTTATAAAATACCACAATAAAAGATGCTAAAATACTAATTATATTTTTATTTGTGATTTTTTTATCTCCTATTAAAAATAATTTGCTGAGACAAATTGAATTACAAAAAGTTTTTTAATAAATTTACTAATTTTTAGTAGTAATATATTAAAATACTTAATAATTTATAGTTATAATTTTATTTATTTATATTTGATAAAGAAAATTATTTTTATGTTTTTCCTTTTATTAACATAACACTAGCTAATTGTTTTATAATGAATTCCTTGGTTTGTTAATCTAATTGGTAAAATTACTAACATTATTTTATTTATTTTTTTGGTTTTATTAATATTATTAATATTATTATATTAATTAATAGATAAGATTGGAAACGTAGAATTAATAACAAAATAAATATTTAAAATTTGGTAATAAATAATAATTTAAAGCTCTTTAATAGTTTCTCTAATTAATACTAAATGGTTTAGTTACAGAATTAATAATAAATATTATATTAAATTAACCAATTATATTACATAATAATTTTTTTTGTATATATGTTAAAGGAAATATGATTAAAATTTAAAAATAGAAAAATAATTACAAAAGACATCCAATTAACAAAATTAAAGAAAATTGCAATCATTAACTTTCACAGTTATAATCACAACCACACTCATATTCATTTATTTTAAATTTTTATAATGTTTTTTGATTTACATGCTAATATTTAATTTGTTTTCTAAATTTGTTATTTGGTTATCTTTGCAGATTTAAATCCGAAAAATATTTATTTTAGCTTATATGTAGAGATATGCAAATTTTATTAATTAATTCATTGCTATCAAATTTGCTAACAATATTTTTTATTTATAATAATATTTATTTTTAATTGGTATGGTAAAAAAAGTAATTTGATTACCTTTTTAGTTTTAAATTTGAATAACTTTTGTTTAGCTTATATTAATTGATTGTTAATCAAATTTGGTAACAATGTTTTTTTAATTACAGTAAGTCAATAGTATTTATTTTTAATTGGTATGGTAAAAATAGTACTAATTTGATTACCTTTTTATGTTTTTGAATAATATTTTTTTAGCTTACATGTTGTGATTTGTAAATTTAATCCATTAATTGATTGTTAATCAAATTCGTTAACAACATTTTTTTCTTAATTACAATAAATCAA
This sequence comes from Mercurialis annua, assembly GCF_937616625.2. Lineage (NCBI taxonomy): Eukaryota > Viridiplantae > Streptophyta > Magnoliopsida > Malpighiales > Euphorbiaceae > Mercurialis > Mercurialis annua. Next base: position 71,233,988 of record NC_065570.1, read on the forward strand.
TTACTAAAATTATTTATCTAATTTTGCTATTATAATTAAACAATATTGATTGAGTGATAGGATTGGAAAGAAAAATTTTCTACAAAATGAATGTTTTTATTTTGATAACAAATAACAATCTAACTAATACAAATGATATGTTAAATAGAATAAATCAGTTTTGCAATTAATTGGCACTTTCTAATTTAATAGTATATATTTTGAATTATTATACTACCTTATTTGATTTTGCTAATATGATCAATTATATTATATTAATTAAATGTCAAGATGGGAATTAAGTTAAAATGGATTGTAGTTTTCTTGATAAAAAAACAATTCGGCTTGATCGGTTAATGAATATGAATAAAATTTGACTTCTATATTGATTATGAGTTACAAAAATTTAATTTTTATAAATGCGGCATTAAAATTATTAATATAAAACTTGAAACTTTTAATTTAAATAATTTTTCATATATCTTTTAGAATAATTAAAATGAACATTTATTTGTCAAAATAAAACATAACGACCTATTAAAATTAAACAAATGTATACAATATATGTTAGCTTATAAATAATCAAAAAATTATCCAAATTTTGATAAAAAAAAGGGAGTATCCAAATAAAAAATATAAACAAAGCTCTACTAATTGTAATATTTTAATACATTAATAATTAAAAAAATCGTGCAACGCACGGGACTAAAGCTAGTTTACTATAAAGCTAACAAAAGTTTCCAATAAGATCTACTAATAGGTTGTTTAATTTTCACCAATACCAAATCAAATTGTATAAATATGCTTTTACTATAAGTTTGTTAATAGATTTTTAAGTGTGTACTAACAGGTTATCTATGAAAACTAATAAATATCCCAAGGTTGACCAATAATAACACTTTATATCAGTATACTATAATATTATGTGTACTATTAACATACCCAAGGTTTCCAAAAAACAAATTTTCTTAATATTCACCGATAATAATACTATTTCAGATTAATAAAAAATAAGTTTACTATCGGTTTATTAAAAAATAAGTTAGTTTACTAACAGATCAACAATAAGATAAATTATTTTACTAATAGTTTACTATCAGTTTGCTAAAGATAAGTTAGTCTACTAATGATTTACTATCGTTTTACTAAAAAAACAAATTTTCTATTAGTTTAGTAATTATAATTTGGAAGTTATATCAGAAAAATATTGATAATATAAGTTTTCTATTGAATTACTTTATAAAGTAATTTTACATTTAATTTACAATAGTATACCAATCTATTTCTTATAATTTCACAATAAATTACTAATGGACTAACATTAGATAATACATACTCTCAAATAAGTTTAAATAAGTTTTCTAATGACATACTAAACAGTTACTAATGTTAGGTTACTTATACATTCACAATAAATTTGATAATAGAATAACTATAATTTACTAAATGGTTACCCATTGATAACCAAATACATAATCCACCAATAATAAAACACATTTTATTGACCAATAAAACTCATTTTATCAAAAATTTAAACATTCTAATAGTTTACCTAAAAGTTTACTGACATACTATTATTAAAAATCGGCAGTTTACCAACAGATGACACAAAAATAATAATAATTAGACAATTATTATCACTACTAGTATACTATATAAAAGTTTATCAAATTATATATTGGGAGTTTACTATTAGATTACCAAATATTCACATGTAATTTGTAATAAAGTAAAACATATACTAAAATATAGTTTACTATTAATTTACTAACAATGTACTAAATAGATACTAAAGTTATAAAACTAAACAAAAATAACAGTCAATATTCATAGGTTTAGAAAACAATTTTATAAACAAAATAATCCAAACAAACAATTAAAACTGAAAATTCATATACTAGACAATCACACGTTTTAAATCTTTTTCTTCATCTTTGTCTTTCTCGCTTCCATATTCGTCTTCTTAACTTCAACCTCTTCGTCACTCTCATTATTTTCAGCCATCTTCATGTTACCATATTGATACAAAAGAAATGCAATACCTCCCACTGTTGATCAACAAAAAATATAAAATTAGTAACCATTTAGTGAACTGTTAGAAACTATTTAGTAAAAAATAATAGATATAATTAAAATAAAGACATACTTTTCCATGACTGCAATTGAAATAATTTAATAAATCAAGTTGTACTTGTAAGTAAGATTTTGAAAAAAAAGTGAGCACAAAGTACAATTAGACATATGAGGAAGAAAAATATTGAATATGGTAAACATAAAAATACCATTAGAAAACATGTAGCAAACCACTAAATCTAGCAAATAAGAAAAAATACCATTAGAAAACGTATAGCAAACTATTAATAGTAACAGATAAGAATTTTTATATTTATAGCAAACCTATAGCAAATCATTACTTACAACCCAAAACGAATTCAAATAAGAAAAAAACAATTACATAGCAACAAAAGCTCATTTATTTAAGCCATTTCAAGAATCAACTGAAAATGGAAGATTACATATTAAAGCATTTCAAGAGTCAGCTTCACTTTGTACACTGCCATTGATGCTTTAAAGTATTGCACGCATTTCAAGCCCTTGGACTTGGTAATGCTCCTTACTGATTCTAGAGAACTTGGGCTCTTGATAATGGCGTTATTGAGCCAACTCTTGGTTGCAGTTCTAAACATGCATTGAGACGGGATCCCCCACTATTACCTTTTTCAACTCTGGATCAAAGAATGCATATAATAACCGGTTTCTTTGGATGCTATTAATTGTAATAGACGACCAATATTTCCTTTCTGAAGTATGAGAGGAATCATAACTGAATTCATATTAAAATCCCTATACTAAAATTAAAATATTGACAACAAAATGGGCAAAACCATCAATAATCAAGTAAAATGTACAAAAAAATTAGGTTCACTCAAAATCAAAACAAATTAGTCTAAAATCTAAAATGATAGACAATAATGAACACAAATTGATTTCAAGTGTGTGCCCGTATTTTCATATATTATTCCAAATAGAAAAACATAAATATAACACAAAATTTGAAAATGGAATAATAAAAGGAGAAAAAAAAAACTCACTTGTCATTGTTAGCAACATTAATACTGTTATCACCACAAGCAACTACAATTTGGTCTGTTGAATCTTCCTCCTCACTACCCATAGTTTTTAGTTTTTCATATCACAATCCAGAGAAACCTAGCCCTAATTAGGAGCCAAATTTTCTATCAAATTTTTTTTTGAATAAATAATTTTCTATCAAAATTACTCCCACGTTTTTGAAATCAATAAATTATTTAATTGAAAGGAGAAGAAGCAACGGAGCCACGACGACGTCATGAAGAGAGCAGAGCAACGGCGACATCATAGTAACCAAATCAGAGTCAAAGAATCAAAAACTAAATTGGAGCTGGTGGTGGAGAGCTAACCGGAAATGGAGTTGGCGGTGGTGGTGAACTGACGGGATCAAATCCACGCTGAGATAATGGCAATCGTATTAATTGAAATTTAAAAGATAAAAAACAAAGGAAAAAGGTGAAATATAAAAGACGGATATTTTGCACTGTATTTTGGCAAGAAGAAATATTAGGTCGTACTTGTGAGAATATTTAGGTCTTTTGTAGTGTAGGGCCTAATTTCCTCTTATTTTTTATCTTAAATTCTGTTCGAGCCCATAGTATTGTCTATTTTTTTTTTTATAAACGGCTTATAGCATCTCTAATAGTACTTTTTATTTTAAAGAGTATAATTGTTAAAATAAAAAGTATCTTTAATATAAAGAGTAATATAATTAAATTTATTCCAATAGACTCTACAACTACGAAGCACGGAAACTTCAATGAAATTGCGTGTCCCGTTTCAGAAACGTTTCGGAAACCGAAAACTCCCAAAAACTCTCGGAAACTCATGAGGAAACGTTTTGGGCCGTTTCTGTAGATAAAAAGTTATATATATAGTTATACAAAAAAAATTTAAAAAATTATCAACAAATAATTTTTTTAAATCAATTATCCAATATTTTTATTGTTTACTTTGTCTACAGTAAAACTTATCTTCTTATTTTTGTTGAGTTGAATTATGTTTAATTTATTTTATTAATTGGCATAAATATATAAATAAAATTTAAAATATGTAACATTTTACAATTTTTAATAGGGTTAATTCCAATAAAATACCAAACGTTTGAGTTTTTTGTCAATTATAACCAAAACTTTCAAAATTGTCTAGTTTAGCCGATTTTGTGATATTTAGAACCTTTTCTAGCCATTTGCGAAAAAAAGTCAATTTTTTTTATCATTCGTGAATGGGCTAAACTAGCCGATTTTGATTGATATGGAATATTGAAACATTTTTTTAGCAAAATCAATCAAAATCGGCTAATTTAACCTATTCACGAATGACAATTTTTTTGATTTTTTTCGCGCATGGCTAGAAAAGGTTCTAAATATCCCAAAAATGGCTATATAAATGACAAAACTCGCAAACGTTTGGTATTTTATTGAGATTAACCCTTTTTAATATTATAAATATCCCTAGATTTTTATTATTTACATGTTCCCCCCACGTTACGTATCCTTCATTTGAAAAATTTGCCGTGTCCCCGTGTCCGTTTCGTGTCGTTTCCGTTTCCCGTTTCCGTTTCCGTGCTACATAGCTCTACAATATTTACTTTTTATTTTATTTTTACATTTATAAAAAATATTACAAAATAATTTTTTTAATAATATTGATTTATTTTTTAGTTTTAAAACTTAAAAATTTAAAATAATACATTTCAAATGAAAAATAACCAATTTATTTTAAAATTTGAAATTTTGTGTGTTTTAAAAATGAAGTAGAGAGTGAAAATGGCCTTTTACTCTAAATTCAAATTTTGGAGAGTCCATTGGACTTTAATTTATTGACAAATTTTATTGAATTAAAAAGTTTGTCAATTTCAAAGAAGCTGTTAGAGATGCTTTTACTCTTTCATAACTATTTAAATGTTAATATAGGTTCAAAAAAAAACTTGATCTGAGCTCGTATAAATATATTATGTGTGTTTTTGATATAAGGTTTGAGCTAATCCAAACTGAAGGGTAATTGATTCTGATCATCATTGAACTTTTTAGTTTTTTTCATTTTACTCACTAAACTATTTTTTTTTCTTTTCAATCATTGAACTTTTTTTTATTTTGGTATTTCAGACAAAAAATGTTTAGGTGGCAGCCGGAAATTGACATGTGGCGACCAAATTTTACTAGTTTTACTTTGAAGATTTATCACACATACATAATTTCACTTTAAAAATGAGTTTTTAAATCAAATTATGCACATATAGCAAATTTTTAGGTTAAAAACAATTAATTCCGGCTGCCACCTAAGCATTTTTGGCCGGAAAATTACAAAAAAAAAAAAGTTCAGTGACCAAAAAGAAAAGAAAAATTATTTAGTAACTGAAAAAAAAAATTCGAAAGTCCAGTAATCATTAGAATCAAGGTTTAATGGTAAAAAAAAATCAAACCTTTACGACTTGTTGCAATTTAAACCAAACCTTTGCATTTTTACAATAATAGCCAAATTGCATTTTGTTGTTGCAATAATAGCCAAATTGGTGGCCAAACTTATTGTTTTCAATTAAGATATTAGGCTATTAATATTTTTGATGTATAATAATATACTAAGTCACAAGAAGTGGCAAAAAAACTCAAAAAAATTCATATAAAATGTGCAATTTGAATATTATTGCAACAACATAATACAATTTGGTTATTATTGCAAAAATTAAAAAAATTAGTTTAAATTGCAACAAGTTATAAAAGTTTATTTTTTTTTACCATTTAGAATCAATTACCCCCAAACTGAACTTAAAGTTGTATTTAAAGGAGTTAAAGGCCGGTTGTGTCCGGCCATAAACAGGTTTATTCACAAACAACTGTGTCTATTGAGGGCTGGAATGGACTTTTGGGGCTCGAATTTGATTGTTGTCTAAGAAGCAAAACCCAAGGTTCCTGCTAGATGGCCAGGCCCATATTATAGCCATAACCAAGATTCTTCATCACTAGTCGTATCCCCGCGCATCTGCGCGAAATCAATGTGATATTTGGTATAAATTAAAAACATTTTTATTAGACAATAATAATACATAGTAAATTCTAAACATAAAATTCATAGTACATAAACATATGTAAACTAATAATATTAAATAAAATAAAATCTATTCTAATAGCTATAGTAGTGGATTGTTTTAAAGTATTGAAAATAGAAGTAATTAACTACTCTTTGCATTCTTAAACTTTACCAACAGACACTAAATTTGAAATATGTCTAGGCAAATCACTTAATTAATAGGTATGAACATAATAAATAATAAACAACAAAAGAACTGAATAAAATCAACATAAAGCAAAATCATAGAAAAAATAAAAATAATTATAAAAAAAACTGCATGGATGCGATATCGTCAAATGAAGCAAATCATATTCACATAAACTTAAAAAAAAGTAGAATAATTTCCTAAAAAAAGAATAAAGAAATGAAAAAAGCAATTATGTATATGATTGTATATAATATATATATATATGATTACTTTAGCTGCAAAGAGTAACAGTAATTGAAAGAGTGAAGGGTATTACAATAAACAAAGAGGCCTAATATTGATTTACTATTAACTTCTTGTTAAATATATTTTCCATTCATCAAAGACTGCAATTTATTTTCTTATAAAATGTGAAAAATTGCATTGGCAATGTTGACAGATTGATCTAAAATTATATATATAAAATGAGAATTAGCTACTCATCATAAGTGATACACATCTCAAAAAAAATTTAAATTTTTTTATCAAAAGCAAACTCAAAATATGCATCCAATTTTTCCATTTTTTTATTATCAAGTAAAATATAGTATAAAAAGTTCTATTTCTATCACATACAACCTATGCAGTAGTCACTTCCATGCAACTGGACACTCATTTAGAAAAATTTATTTCATATATTCCACAATTCTATCCAACTGGTGAATGTGTTATGAAAATTTCAAACCGTCACACTTTTTAAGCATATAAAGCCATTCCATTCTATCATAAATTGTACTAATATTAAACTTCAAAGTGAGATGTTATCGTACAATATTATATTTGACTTTATAGGAAGATTGAAACATCAAAACCGACTTAATTGGATGAAATTCGGAAATTTAATTTAGTGAAATTTAAATTATAAAAGAAAAATATTTAGTTCGATTTTAGTAGTAAAAAAAATTAGTTGAATTTTAATAAAAATCAAATAAACTTAAAACAATCAATTCAACCCTACTAATTCAGCTTAATTTATATCTTTAATATTCCAATAAATTGTTAATTTTAACTTTTTAGAAAAAATAGTACATATCCTGTAGTTAGATAGTTATGGATTCATCATTAATTTTTCACTAAATTATTAATTGGTCACTCACTCACCGATAAAACTCGTCCTCTTTTGTAATTGCATTAAACTTTTATTATTGGAGTGATGTTATTAATATATTCTAATGGTTGATGAATTTGCAGATCTTTATTGTGATATTAATGAATTTGATTGATGATAGTGAACCGGGTACATCCTTTGAAGGTCATTGCCATTCCGGAGCAAACCAAATAGTAACTTATATGAGTTGTTTGTTAATCAACTTTTTTATACACATGGAATTTAAAAAAACCTAAAAACACAAAAACACATTTTAATTGAAGTGAAATAAAAAAAACAACAAACAAACTATAAAAATTATGCAATACCTCCAAATTAAAGCTAGCAGTTGCCACTTTCCTCATAGTTTACGCTGCCATTGATGATAGTAAAAAACAAACTTCATATTGTAACAACCACAACACAAAAACTGAAATCTGGATGAAGATAAAGAACAAATTACTTAAGCATATTATTAACACAAACAAAACATTGTCCCCGATAACAAAGCGGTAAATAGACAATTTTAATAAGCAAAAACAATACCATGATGGCTACAAATCACAATGGAAAAGGAGAATTAATATTAAAATTAAAATAATCACAATGAAAAAGGAGAATGAATATTAAAATTAAACCCTAACTGCTAGAAACTACAAAACGAAAAAATGAATACTAAGTGGATATTTATATTGATATGAATGTTTAATTATGTTTAAAAGTAAATAGGTTGTTTATATAGAGTAGGATGTTAAATAGTTTATGTAGATTAGGATGTTAAAAGTTGTGATATAAATCTAATTAATATAATTAAATTAAAATTAGTATTTTGAAAAAAGTGGGAACTGCTGAGAATGCTTTATTTGGTGAGAATTAATGAGAGGGCTCCGTTGGTCCTCTCAATTATATAATATATAGATTTAATATTTTTTAGGAAAAGAAACCTTTAATTCTATTTTTAATAATTTAACGATCAACCAGCTATTGTTTTATTTAATGAAAAAATGAAATAATTAATTGCCAAAATGAGAAATTAAGAACTTCGAATTGTATCATTTTGTTCCCTTTTTCAGGGAAGAGGAAGAAATTTGGCCAAAAATTATAAGGTGGAGAACACAAACAACTTCTGTTTTTAAAAAATATAGGCTTAGTATCTTAAAAAACCCTGACCTTTCATCCCCTTTTCAATCCTACCTTGATATTGTAAATCTGTAATTTTACCTTATTTTGCATTTTTTCCTTTCAATTGTACCCTAAAGCATAAAATTGACCTTTTTTAATTTGGGAAAAATTCTCTAAATTAACCCTTTTTGCATTAAATTAACTTTTTATATTAAATTGACCATTTTAAAAAAAAATTATTGAATTTTTGTCAAATAATTAAAGGTCAATTTTATGCTTCAGGGTACAATTGAAATGAAAAAATGTAAATTGGGGTAAAATTGACAATTTCTCAACGTCAGGGTAGGATTGAAAAGGGGATGAAAGGTCGGGGTTTTTTAAGGCATTAAGCCAAAAATATATAATTTCAGAAAAATATAGTTTATATCTATTTGTACATTTGAAGTCATTTTTATCCTTTTTTTCTATCTCCATACATTCACAAGTACTATTGGAAATTTGTAATATCAATTGAATTGAACTGAGGAATAAACTAGAAGAGATATTTATACTTTATGACATCCCACAATGAAATAATGGATATTTTTTTTGGACGAAGTGATTAAAAACTGTGTATACGCATACAAACTTTTTAAAAGCTAAGAGTATAATAAGAAATGGTTTATCTTTATTTAAGAATGCAATTATTGAAATTTATTGTTGATTATGAAACTAATGAGTCTAATCTTATCTAATTTGATATGGACATTGATCCTAATAGTTATGTTTAGAGATTATAAATGTTGCATGAATTGATAATTCTACTTTTGCCATCTCTTGTTTTCCATAATTAAAAATGTTGGCACTAATTCAAGAAACGATAAGAGTTGTTATTCACTACAATTGATCATTGACCTCAATAACACATGAAAAAAGAAAGAAAGAGGGCCATAATCTTTCATTAGGTCTCGACAATTTCCAGTTGTGGGACTCTTTTAAAATATAAAGTTGGGATAATTGTAAAATAAAATTAACATGTTTATAATTTTAACATAAATAACTAGTTCTAGCTATTTAAAATATAAACTATTAGATTTTTACAATTTGAAACACCAAGCAATTAAAAAAATATTGACATGGACGTCAACATAATGTATATTCTAGTAGCTACATTAGTATTTTTTTTGTTTAAAATTTTCAAAATTCGTATTTTGAATTACTAAAATGTAAAGTTTATATCAAAACTATTAAACACGTTAATTCGTAATTTTTACCTTATAAAGCATCATTTATCATTGATTAGTATTTTCATCCAATGATACTTACAGATATTTTGTGTTTAAATTTCCATATATTCATTTATTTAAATGAAATTGTATCACTTTTATAATAAGATAAAGGAAATGAACAATTTTTGTTGTATAGTTTATACTGTCCAGTGAGGAAATAGAGTATCACTAATATTTTTTTTTTAATTCACCGGATCTCATTAAATTGAATATAAAACAGTTACATTTGTAAGAAACTCGGGATAATTTGAAAACTAAACCCGATGACCTGACATGGAACAGACAACATGCTGCCTGATTCGCAGACCTTACTTACAAAAAATAAAAATAAATTACTAACTGTTTCGCGAATTAAGTGCCGTCTTCAATCACTCTTCGTTCAAACTTCTCCAAACACCCGCTAACTCACTGCATCCGATTCAATCAATACTTGATATAACTCCTTCTAAAAAAGAGATAACAACTCCTTCTAAAAAGGAGACAGCAAACCTTTCACAGAGAAAGTACAACAAGCCTTTCATAAAGAAAGGATAAAGTAAAACATTCATACAAAAGACAAAAAATAAAAAATAGATAAAACTAGTATAGCTCATAGACGAACCCATTTTGTTACTGAAAGATCTTCAATCTATCGTCGCTTCTTGATAATTGAATTGCGCTTCGTGATAAATTTTAATCCGTCAGAAAAATGAAAAAAAATTGGCTATTTATTATATTCTATGATATTAAAATAACATAAACAAAAGGGGTGGCTACCGTCAATAGAAAAATTAAGCCATTGACGGCTGCCGAAGAAAAAAATAAGAAAAAAGTTTTAGGTGGCTAGGGTTTGTTAGAGAGAAAAGAATAAAAACAAGAAGTTTGAAAAACAAAATTGCCTCTTTCTTCTACTTAATTAGAGTATCACTAATATAACACATGCAACATGTTGATTTGATTGGTGAGAAACTTGACAATAAAGCATTATATAAAAATGGATGTTTATATAAATACCTTCAGAATTTAACCCGAAAATCCTATCCCAGCGCGTGTCAATATTTTTTTTAATCCTATGCTTTGTTTTCATCCTCCAAATTCGGTTTCATCGTATTTTTTAATATACAGTTTCTAAAAATATATTTTGCAACTGTTTTGAAAAAGCGGTTTTCTAAACAGTTTCAAAAAATTCTAACAACTTCAAACTGTTTTTTAAAATACAGTTTGCAGTCGTTTCTAAAAATAGATTCTTAATTAGTTTCTGAAAGAAAATTATAATGGATTCAAATGGTTTTCAAAAAATAAATTAAACAACATATTTTATGAATTTAAAGAGTACATACAAAAATATTATAATAAGAGAGTAAGAGTTAGAATTTTAAACTATGAGTAACATTTTGAAAATAAAGTTTAAATTGGAATATCTTTTTACAAATTTTCATAAAAGAAAGAGGCATTAAAAAAAAATTAACCTTTTACATTTGTAGCGATATAAATACAATTTTTAAAAGTTAGCACGAAAAGGCTCAATTTTTTATTTTTTGACATTTTTTAGTGCTAAGATATTTTTCTTCCCACACCAAATAATGCCGTTTGTTTTACCCTTTTCAACCAATAAAATGGCACCAGATAATAGCGTTGAGCTGTAAAATACTAACAAATGAAAGATTAGACTTTTTGATGTCGAGTTTTAAAAGACGTGTTCAAATTGCTATAAACGCGAAAGATGATTTTTTTTAACAGATAAAGAAAAGTATCAGGAAGTTGGAGATGAGACTCGGTGATGCAAGAACAACCCCACAACTACCGGATATATACTTCTACCACTAAGTCCAAATCTTGAAGCAATCATAAATTTCATTCGAATGATCAGCACTATCAATCTGCACATGCTATGTCTCTTACAACTGAAATAAAATTAACACTTTGGAGCCTAAAATTGCATAAAAAAGATAAGATGGCGTATAGACTTAAAAAGACCTTTTTCTATAGCAATACAAGATTTAATCCAACCCAAAATGCAAAATCAAGATTTGGTTTTGTATGTATTGGGTTTGAGTTGACGAGGCCCACAATTATCATAATTATGTTATTTTGGAATCATTTATCTATTCTATGCATGAAAACTTATAAGATTATGTTTAAAAAAAGAGGGCTTAAAAGTGAGTGTAATAATCAACAGAACTAATGAAAATAAGGAATGAATGGAAATGAGAATATGTAAAATAATCTATTTATCTCAAGTTCATGGGTGAAGCTACAACTATATCATAAATTTTAATATATTTATGCATGTGAAGCAATGATAAGCATACATTTACTCGATCTAGTACATTTAATCAATCAAATGATAGTTATTAATTGATCAATTTCATAACTTCGATCATAGAGGCTCTCTCAATATGTTAAATATATAATCAATTCTTCTAAAAGTTTAAATTTTTGTTCGGGTTTAAATCTAAATCAAAAATCATTTATAACTATGCTAGTTTTACATAATGATATTTACTTTATTATATTTTGATAATCCAACATAGATAACTCGATCAAACAATAAAAAGTTACATGATCAATTCGGGGTAAATTATATTTATGTTGCCTATAGATTGTCAAAATGTCATTTAATTGACATATCGTCACATATGTAAAATTTTACTTAAATAATTGGATAATCTTTCGTTATTTGACAAATGGATATTGCGTTATTAAAATATACTCCATCCGTTCCATAAATATAGGCGAAATAAAATTTGCATAAGAATTAAGAAATAATGGTTAAAGTAGTTATATTTTGTTAACTTCCAATAGTAACCTTAATTTAAATATTTAAATATTTTAAATATTAAATTTATATTATGAGAAAGGTATTATTGTGTTGGGATTGTAATTAAGTTTTGAAAAGATAAGTTTGTTACTCCCTCCGGTTTATAATATTTGTCGCATTTGAAAAATTATTTTAATCCATAATATTTGTCACTTTAGGACACCAAGAGAGTACTTGTTGTTATTTTTTCAAATTTATCCCTAACAATAAATAATTTAATAGGACTAAAAAAGACTAGTCAAATATAAAAATAGTGTAATTAATATGGACAATTTACTAAAAATACATACAAATTAAGATATATTTATTGCTTTCTTAATCCATGTGAAATGGCCAAATGCGATAAATATCATGAACCGGAGGGAGTATTAATTCTTATATTATATAAAGTGATAATTAATGATGATTTATGATATATAAAAAAGTGGTTGAGATTAATGAAGGTTAATATTGGTATTTTATGTTAATTATTTAAATTAATATTGTCTATATTTTGATACACTAAAAATAGTTATTTTGTCTATTTTTATAGAATGGGGAGAATAATAAACTAAATATCGACAACCGTTATGGAAAAATAGTATAGTCGAATCGTAAAAATATTTGTTCTACTATACCTCTAACATGATAAAAGGAAATGACGGGTGATAGGAATAATGGTGTGATGTAAAGGAGGTGGTTGCATGTGATGCTAAGTCTTGAATCACCATTCACCACATGGGTTACAAAAATTAAAGCTGAGGATGTTGAAGGATGTGTGGGAATAAAGAAAGCATTTCTTTTACATTTCCTCTCTAAGATTTAGTGGGAAAATAGAAAGAAAAATATCAAAAGCTATGCTGGATTGGCTATACAATCATGTGCCTTTCTGATAAAAAAAAATATATTGAATTAATTAGAAACTATGTTAATTTACACTAGTTTAATTAGGCCAATTTTTGCCTGGCCGAAAGCTGATTTATCTTGTGGTGCATAAAGGAAAAGAAAGGGAACTTTTTTATATATAGTTAAAGAACGTTAGGAAATATTCATGGGTTTCATAAAAAATTGGCAAAATTGAGTTGTGTGGTGTGGACCTATTGCTATATTTTTATTTGTGGCATTTTTATATGGAATTAAAAAATTTCATAATGCAATTGCTGACATACAAAAGCAAAAGAAAAAACAAGAGTGAGATTTCTTGTCCTTGATTTTATTATTATGATATTGCTGATTAATGCAAAGATGATATGGGCGTGCCATTCCTCTATTCCCAAGTTGGAGGAACATAGCTTGGAATGTCTCTAACCAAACTCTTAACAAACGCCATATGCTAAATTGTCTTCTAAGTTGAGAATATGATTATCAATTTCAGAAGAAGAAACAAAGTAATTTATTCATATATATGTTGGTGTTTTAAATTAGAAGAAACCAAGGTTTTAAGAATCGAATCAGTTGCTAGTTCAACTGATTCATCGGAAATAAAAGATTAATCCAATTCGATTCTTTCCTAAAAATTAGATATACACTTCAAACTTTTTAAATTGAAAAAAGTTGCAAAATTCAGAAATTGTTGAACCGCTTAAACCATAAAATCATTTGATTACTATTTAGAAATTTATCCATTTACTGATTAAACCGGCAGTTGAATAAATTTTAGACCGTAAACCGATGGCTACACCAATTCAGCAATAGGGTTCGGTTTTTAAAATACAAACTTCTTCTATTAAATGGTTTAATCAGTGCCTTCAAACTTTTAATGTATCTAAGTTAGTAACAAAAATAAAGTAAAGATGATATGGGCGTGCCATTCCTCTATTCCCAAGTTGGGGGAACAAAACTTGGAATGTCCCTAACCAAACTCTTAACAAACGCCATATGGTAAATTGTCTTCTAAGTTGAGAATATGATTATTAATTTCAGAAAAAGAAACAAAGTAATTTATTCATATATATGTTGGTGTTTTAAATTATAATTAGTAGAAGAAACCAACGTTTTAAGAATCGAATCAGCTGGCTAGTTCAACTTATTCATCGGAAATAAAAGATTAATCCGATTCGATTCTTTCCTAAAAATTAGATATACACTTCCAACTTTTTAAATTGAATTTTTTTTGCAAAATTCAGAAATTGTTGAACCGCTTAAACCATAAAAATCATTTGATTACTATTTAGAGATTTATTTATTTACTGATTAAACCGTCAGTTGAATCAATTTTAGACCGTAAACCGATGGCTACACCAATTCAGCACTAGGGTTCTGTTTTTAAAATACAAACTTCTTCTATTAAATGGTTTAATCAGTGCCTTCAAACTTTTAATGTATCTAAGTTAGTAACAAAAATAAAGAGATGGCAGCTATAAGTAAAATGCTGTATAAATTTTCTCAGTACTTTTATATGTAAGAGCTAATAATTAATTAGTTGATACTAAAATTATATTCGAAGTGGTGAACTATCAAGTTTGAGTTTTAACTACGGTCAGCAATTTTTTTGTAAAAGCTAACAATTAGGAAGATAAATCAGATTTCAAATGAATTAGGTGACTAATCCTAATAGCTAATGATTTCCAAAAGAAACTAATGATCAATCAAAGACACAAAACAACAAAAATAGAAGCACTTCCATCAACCATTATAGGCAAAGTGTCATTATTAAGTTAATCGAAATGGCAGATTAAGGTTATATTAATCTCCTTTTCAGGTTGGTAAGATGGGTTCAAAAGTGGGAAATTACAGTAATTAGTATTGCTTAAACCACCAAACTAAAAGGTCTGCTAAAATAGACAGTAATCCAGTTTGAGTGGGGTTATGCCTCTATAAACATATGCAGTTGTTATTGGGTCTGCATCTAAGCCAACGGTCAGAAAAAGAAGCAAATCCAATGAGAAAAAGAAGAGTTAGGTTGAGGAAAATGAGACTTGGGATTTGGATTTTAGCTACCGATTTGTTAGTTGCTTGTGAATTAAGGAGGCAGCAGCCTCTCGCTCAGACAACTGCTGTGCATTGCTTAACTTGCAGTCTACCACACATGGAATGTTTATATTTCCACCAATTTTATCTCTCCTTCAGATGCTTCCAACACCATTTCTTGTTTCTCTTTCCGAAATTACTGATGTTAGGTTAAATTTACTATTTCTTTGCTCTTTTATTGGATGTATAGTCCAAAAAATCCAAAAAGTTTCGACTTGTTACTATTCTATCCAAAAATTTAAAAATTGAGCCTTTATATAATTGTTTGTGAAAAATTTGTTTATAACCGATGCGAAAATTTTAAATTAGGATAAAATTGTAAATTTTTAGAGTTTTGATTAGAATTGTAAAAAATGGGAAAGGTTTGAATTTTATATGGACTATTAGCCCTCTTTTTATTTTTATAGTTTTAGTTTAAAAGTTTTAAAAGATTTGGTAGTGTTAATGTAGGCTGGTTATCCTGCAAGAAAGGAAACATGAAATGATGGTTTAGGTACGGCCCACTTGATGAAAAAGCTT
Organism: Mercurialis annua; assembly: GCF_937616625.2. NCBI lineage: Eukaryota > Viridiplantae > Streptophyta > Magnoliopsida > Malpighiales > Euphorbiaceae > Mercurialis > Mercurialis annua. The sequence goes on from NC_065570.1 coordinate 71,250,061, forward strand.
ACAGAGGCAAGGCAGTGTATGGGTGAGAAGAAGCCATCAAGCTTCGATAAAACTGATTATTCTATGAATATGATTATAATTGGTATGCTCATATGATATTTGGACCTTCAGATTAAATCCTAATGCCAAGTATTGAAAATCAAGTGACACATATACGTAAGAGGTGCCTTAAGGGGTCCCCAGGAAGCTAGAAAAAAGAAAATGGGCGATGCATTTGGGCTGGCTTTGAATGCAATTGATTGAACCACTTGATCTACTTTCAACTCTCTCATTAACCATCCATCTACACTCTTTCTTCCCAGCTTTAATGGTTTACGAGTGTTGGGTTAAGCTGCTTAATAGCCGTCCTTATTAGTATTATAGACCACATGTAAGCCACATTTGTGACATTAAAATCGGCATTGTAATAAGATTATTCAATTCGGTGGTAAACAAATATCTCTATATATTTTCAGCTGTATTGATATTCAAAAATATTATTCTTTTCTTTTTTTCTTCTCACAACGGCAGATAATTTTTAAGCAAGTTTTTTATGTATTAATATATCAAAATAATATATACCTTTTTGAGTGGCCACTGTTCAACTTTTACAGGCAATAAAACGAGTCTTTGGTGATGTGGAATTTATTGTAGTATTTCATCAACAATTAATAATATTGAAAAATAATTAAATTAAAAATATAATAAGAATTTAGTAAAATTGTAACTAATTTGATTTTTATGTAAATTCAACTTTTTTTATTTATATGAAAAGAAATTATGAATATATATAAATATATTTGGAAATCAATACTACTTTATTAAGCCAAAGGAGTACGTGGTCATTGAAATTAATGTTATCTACTATATATAAAAGCACGGATGTGGGGGGGGACAGGCAAATTTACTGAATAATCCTTTTCAGTTTACTACTAAATAAAGGTTTTATAGTCATTAACTAATTAGTTATTTAATTAATCACTATTATAATTAAAGTCCTAATTAGAATAACTAGCTAAATTATCTCCAAAACTAAATTGTCTCCAAATTAGTATAGGAATACCTATCTTTTAGTTTGATTGAACTACAAAATTAAAATACCGTATTTGGTTAATATATTATTATTTAAATTTCTATCTTATTATTTTTAAAGATATTATTAATAAAATTAAGTTAATTATTTAATTATGGTTATTATAAAACCAAAAGAAAAATAAATTCAGTATGGAATAAAAAATTTAAACCGAATATATTGTATTTACTTTTATAAAAAATCTTAACTAATTTAATATTAATTATAAATAAAAAAATCGATATAACTATAATAAATTTACTAATATGTTCATTGAGGAGTTACGTTACGAGCCACGTGCATAGCACGTAATGCGAAACTAGTAAAGTTAAAAGAGGAGGTATGGAGGAGGGAGTTGAAGATGAGAAAGTTAACGTTGGACGATGATTTTACATCAAAAAGATGCGATGGTCTGTCAAATGTTTCGCCTGCCCACACTTACAGTCACAGGGATTATCCTTAAAATTAAGTAGATTAGTAAAATAATGGAATTTTTTTTATGCACTATCATTACAGAAATGGATAGATTGATTAACTGCCACAAAGCACCTATGCAAATCCAAAAAAAGAAAATAAAAATTGCTTTATTATTCTCTTTTGGGACCGCCATAAGCAATAACAAGAAACAATAAAATTGTTATTAAAATTTTGACAAAATGTATTTATTTATATTTTGTACAATTAATTATGTTTATTTACAATAAAATATTTGAAATGTATTTTTTTAAATAAAGTAAAGTTATACACTAAATTTAAACAAAATAGAAGAAGAAAAACATGTTGTACCTATCTTTGAAAGAAAAAAGTGGAACCCTATTTCTAAAAAAAATATTGTTTAAATAGTTGTGAATAAAATATTAAAAGTTAACAAATACTGACAATAAATTACTAGTATTTTTTTTATTACTTGATATATATACTTTCTATAAAATCTAGGCTTATTCGCTTAAAGTTAGTGTTTTAAAAACCGAATCGGTACTCGAACCGGTGTCCGAACCGATGAAAGCTTCCCGATTTTTACTAGTTCGACTTCCGATTCACCGATTCAACATCCGATTTTTTACCGGTTCGATCTGGTCCAATCCGGTTCAACTAAAAAATATGATTTTTTATGCTTCTAAACTGGATCACTGGTCGGTTTCCGGTTTTAACCGATTTGATCGGCGTGTACGGTTTTTAAAACACTGCTTAAAGTTATCAAACTTTTTTGAAGTAGGTCAGTTATAGTCAGACCTTTGAATTAATCTCTCAAATATTTATTGTAAATATCATCTTTCGAAATAATAAATAATTTATGGTAACATTATATTTTATTTAAAAATTTCAAATTCGATTTCTTATTTCTATTACAATCATTAAAAATAAACATGTAAAGTTGAATAATATTTCTAATATATACACAAAAGTCATTAAATTTTTATATTTCTGTAAAATTAGAGATGGATTTTAAATTCCAAAAAAAGAAATGATTGAGAGCGGAGTGATAAATGAAGGTCCACACAGAGAGCAAAGGGATTTTATTAAAAAGAAGAAAAGAAGAACATGTGAGGAGGGGGAGACCACCAGCTGGCTCTGTCTAATATGTGGGCTCTCCCTCCCCTCCCTCACTTGTTACTTTCCCTCATCAGCTTCTTATACTCACGGGCTGCAAACGTTTTTTTTTTTTTTGGTTCGGTTTGAAATTGAATATGTTTAATCTGTTTAGTTCAGATGTTTCAAAATATACTAAAATACATAAATTTCCAATTAAATTATAAATAAATATATACGAATATAAAATTATGATTTGGAAGTATGTATAATGTAGAGTGGCAGTAGAGAATATGAAAGATATGCAAAACCTTGTTTTCCTGGTACCGGAAGCTTCTGTATAAACATAAATTAAACCCTAAATGCTCAGCTGTGCGTTTATTTACGAATCGACATCACGTGGCCTGTGTGCTGTGAAAATGGACCTTCATTTTTCTTTTTCTTTGCAGCGACAATCATGAATCATAAAACATCATAATACGCCGTGTCAGCTAAAAAGGGCAAATGGGTAATAGCGGGGGAGAGAGTAAGGGGCAAAATGGGAAAGAGTGGTAGGGAAGTTTTTTAACAGTATGGGGGGTGTTTGGCTGGTAAGGAATAAGGGAGTGAAGGTGAAGGCTAAGGAAAATGATAGTGGCTGTTGTTGTCTTTTAACAGTTGATCATACTCGTAGCTGTGATATATTATTCCTCTCCTTTGCCGTTATTTCCTCAACTACCCCTTCTCTTTTCTCTCTCTAAAAAACTAAAACTAAAACTAAAACTAAAACTAAAATAACCAAACCAAACAGACCATAGCAATCTCTTGCATTTTGTTTCTACTCACCTTCTCTGGTTCTACTGCTGTTATACACACTCTCACTTTCTTTTATGTCTTGGAATTCAATTTATTTCTCATCTTAATTGTTATTATAATTTGCTTTGCTGATCAATTTTTTACTCTGTTTTCTTGTTAATGGAAGCTCCGTCTTCTCCTTCTCCCTCTCATTTGCTTTCTCCTCGAGGTCCATCTTCTCCTGCTAATAATACTACTACTAATAATAATGGTTCGGCATCAGTGTCGGAAGATTGTTGTGTTAAAGTTGCGGTTCATGTCAGACCGCTCATCGGTGATGAGCGTGCTCAAGGCTGTCAAGATTGCGTCACTGTCGTACCAGGGAAGCCTCAGGTATGTACATTCTCAATTAACCGTGCCGTACACTTCTAATTTGTTTCTATGACTTCATGGATGAAGAAGCCTTTTTGTTCCTTCTGTGTAGCTTCTCTCAATGCGTAATTCAATATTCTTTGTTGTGAATCTGTCGATTACTTAGTTTTTTTGGGAGAGATCTGCAGCTTTTAACTTACTTATGGGGTGTTGGTAATGGTTTTTGACTGTTAAAAATGGGAAATCTGAGACTCCACTCATGCAGATATCTCATTTTGGATCAGAAATTAAGTCGGTGCCTGCCATTTCAACAAATTTTGGTTTCTTTTCATAATTCAGGCTTTTGGATGACACTGACATTAAAATTTCTTGTTAATTGAAAGCATTTCGTTTTGCAATTTTAAATGTGTGGAAATTTGTTAAAGAATAGCTAGGCTATCTGCCACTTCTGCAGCTTTTTCTTTTCACAATTTCTTTCCTTTTTTGTTTTCCTTGAGAAAAATAAAGTGCTGGATTTGAAACTTGTTATATTTCCAATTTATATCAAAGGTAATCTGTTTGTTCTGTTATTTTTTTTATACCAACTTCTAAATTCACCTAAATTGAATTTCATCATACGACCTGGTCATAGCTTCTTTATCATGCAAGAATCATACCACTGCCATACATAACTTTTTATTATGTACTCGCATTCAAGTTGCAAATCTCTGCATGTAGATTAATTTGGAACTATAATTATTGTATCGTCTAAGTTCCTGAAGTAGGTGGATTGTCTCTAAGGGGTTTCAGTAAGTACTTCCAGCCAAATAGTCCTATTTTCTGCCTCCTGATAGAGAATATGTTAGTATGAAAACAATGATCATATTAATTTTCATTTTCAAGTTATAGACGGTGCCTCCCACTCTTACAATATACGACATGAAACTGAAGTTCATACTTATGGGACATCTTCTGCACCTAATGTATCCGTCATCTATATGTCCTGACATTTTGAAGATATGGTTTTTGTTACTATGGTGCAGGTACAGATAGGCGCTCACTCTTTTACGTTTGACCATGTCTATGGGAGCACTGGTTCTCCCTCGTCTGCTATGTTTGAAGAATGTGTTGCTCCTCTAGTTGATGGCTTATTGCAAGGATATAATGCGACGGTTCTCGCTTATGGGCAGGTAAATTTCAATCTTCCATGGGAAATTTTTAAAGTTGTATACAATTTATTTGAGCAATGCGCAATTTCTTTTTCCTTATTCTCGATTTTCGATATTGTTGCAGACAGGATCAGGGAAAACGTATACAATGGGCACTGGATTTAGAGATGGTGTCCAAACAGGAATAATTCCTCAAGCCATGAATGTTCTGTTTAGCAAGATTGAAGCATTAAAGCATCAAACTGAGTTCCAACTGCAAGTTTCTTTCATTGAGGTGTGCTAAAGTTTTCTATTTTGCCCTTATCTAAAATTATTATCATTAGTCAGTCTTTCTTAATGTGCATGAACTTCCAAACCTAGGTTGGAAAATGCTGTAGTGATTGATAGCAATCACATCTATCATGTTGTATCTTATCTTGAACAGTTAAGAACTTTATATAGCCAGTCATTACACTGAACAAATATGGAGTTTTTGTGACATTTATCTAGCTGGAAAATTTTATTGCGTAGATTCTAAAAGAAGAAGTTCGTGATCTGCTGGATCCTGCTTGTTTGAACAAGCCAGATACTCCAAATGGGCACGCAGGAAAAGTAAATGTCCCTGGGAAACCACCAATACAAATCCGTGAAACATCAAATGGTGTTATAACACTAGCAGGATCTACTGAAGTTAGTGTTAGTTCACTAAGAGAAATGTCAGCTTGCTTAGAACAAGGATCATTGAGCAGGGCAACAGGAAGTACAAACATGAACAACCAATCAAGGTAGATTTCGAATGTTAATACTTTGATCATTAAAGTTTTAGAACCCCTGTTATATTGTAATTTTATCATAGTAATGCAGTGCATAAACTTAAATGTTATGTACATAAACACCTCTAACGTGTATATCTAGTTTGTATTACTGTTGGCGCACAATATGCACTGCAACAATCGGAAATTGTCATTGTCAAATTACTTGATTCACATTAAGGGCCTGTTAATATACAACTTCTGGGGAAGAATCACTGGACTTAGTTATGTTACTAGGGAGATTTCATAACCCCCCACTGCCGTAGTGAAGTATAATTCTTGTGAATTTGTTTACGCAGTCGTTCACATGCAATCTTCACCATCACATTAGAGCAAATGCGTAAGCTCAATCCTGTATTCTCTAGTGACAACAGTCCTATTGATGGCATGAACGAAGAGTATCTCTGTGCCAAGTTGCATTTAGTAGATCTTGCCGGTTCAGAGAGGGCTAAAAGAACAGGTTCTGATGGTGTGCGATTTAAGGAAGGTCGGTATCAATGCTCTTAACTTGTTGCATATGATGACCTTTTGATTGAAACCTTACGAATAAAAAGTTCATTTTCAAAACAGGAGTGCACATCAATAAAGGCCTTCTTGCCCTTGGCAATGTTATTAGTGCACTTGGTGATGAAAAAAAGCGCAAAGAAGGTGTTCACGTACCTTATCGGGATAGTAAGCTGACTCGGCTTTTGCAGGTAATGTCACACCAAATTAATGCAAAATCCTATGACTTGGTCTTAAGGGCCTTTTAATAAATTTCAAGTTTTACATTATTTTGCTTAGACTAAGTTCATATAGCTTTCCAGGACTCTCTAGGTGGTAACAGCAAAACCACTATGATAGGTAATTTGCAGCCTTCTTCAATACCTTGTATTTCCTTTCCTTCACTTTTGATTATTTCATTTTCTTTTCCTAACATTATGCACATTTCCCCTTTCCCAGCTTGCATTAGTCCCGCTGATATTAATGCTGAGGAAACTCTTAATACTCTGAAGTATGCAAATCGTGCTCGCAATATCCAAAATAAGCCTGTTGTAAGTTTTCATGATAGATGCAATTCCATTGCAGTTTTTCCCTTTCTGCTGGTATATGAAGATTTAATGTCTTCCCAACAGCATCATGCCTGTAGATTTTTTTTTTTGACAGGTCAATAGGGATCCCATGTCTAGTGAGATGCTAAGGATGCGCCAACAACTAGAGTATTTACAGGCTGAACTTTGTGCTCGAGGAGGTGGTTCTTCATCGGATGAAGTTCAGGTATCTTGAGTTCTTAAATTTATATTCCGTGTTTCTTTCATGCAATTGCAGGTTTACCCAGCCTACATTTGATTTTGTTGAGATATATTCTATTTTGAATTAGCTTCATGATTTATCTAATGATCTATTTGTTTAAGTTCTGAAGTAGAGGATTGTTCTATTATGTATTAGCTACATGATTTATCTAATTATCTATTTGTTAATTTTGTTTAGGTTCTCAAAGAGAGGATCGCTTGGCTTGAAGCTGCTAATGAGGACCTCTGTCGAGAACTTCATGACTACCGCAGCAAATGCACTGCGGTAGATCAACGTGAAACAGATGCTCAAGTATGTTATGGATGCTTTATAAAATTGATCCTTGCCTATAATTTCTGGTTCAACCTTTTCAAATTCATTATGAATTAATTTGTGAGCACAAATAATTGGAAATTTAAAATCAAGCTTTGTTTATTAATGATAAGCTCAACATGTAAAAATGAAATTTTGTTTCAGGATGGTAGCAACTGTTATGTAAAAACTGACGGGCTTAAGAGGAGTTTGCAAAGTATAGAGTCGACAGATTATCAGATGGGAGTAACAATGTCAGGTAGAACTTGTATTTCTACTATTAGCTATTACATCCTCTTTTATATCTTCTAGTTACATTTGTTTCATAGCTTTTCTGCTGGTAGCTTTTTTGTTCAGTAAAGTCAAATTCAGGTTTCCTGTTGTAACACTTACAATTGAACTGTAAATGCCATATTTATTAGCTGATTCAAGGGAAATTGACGAAGAGGTAGCAAAAGAATGGGAGCATACTCTCCTGCAGAGTACAATGGACAAAGAGTTGCATGAATTGAACAGGCGATTAGAGGAGAAGGAGGTATTATATAATATTTGCTTACTTCTATCGTGAAAAACTCCCAATACTCCCAATTAAGAAAATGTAAAATCTTTGATTTTTTGTAAAAAACCTAAGCACAACAAGGTGGTTTTTGTTCATTTGCTGAATCTGTATGCTTGAAAATTTTTTCATAAAATTGCTGTCATTGTCTAGTCCCTAATCTGCTTCTGTCCTGTTTATGACATGATCTTTATCTTTTACATTTTAACTTTTGCTGTTTGAGCAGTCAGAAATGAAACTTTTTGGAGGGGTTGACACAGCAGCTCTCAAACAACATTTTGGCAAGAAATTAATGGAACTGGAGGACGAAAAAAGAACTGTGCAGGTTAGAATGAACTTTCATGTCATTATTTTAGTTGTTTCTTGAGACTAGAGACAAATCTCTTTACTGGTTCAATTTATTGCTGCAGCAAGAAAGGGATCATTTGTTGACTGAAATTGAAAATATCTCAGCCAGTTCCGATGGGCAGACACAAAAAATGCAAGATATACATGCCCAGAAATTAAAAGCACTCGAGACACAAGTACCTACTTAAGCTAACCTCCATTTCTTTTCCTATTTAAGAACGAAAGGCCTCATAACTATATCAAGGTTGTAAACAATTTGCATTATGTAATGTGCCAGATTCTGGATCTGAAGAAAAAACAAGAAAACCAGGTTCAACTTTTAAAGCAAAAACAAAAGAGTGATGAAGCGGCAAAGCGGTTACAAGATGAAATCCAATCTATAAAGGCACAAAAGGTATACTACTTTGCATTAACTAGTTTTTCTTACGTCTTGCTAAATTTTGTCTTTTTCTCATTTCTTACTCCTTTTCTATCTTTACCTTCTTATGTTCTGTGAATATATAGGTTCAGTTGCAACATAAAATCAAACAAGAGGCAGAACAATTTCGGCAGTGGAAAGCCTCTCGGGAAAAGGAGCTGCTGCAGGTGCCTTGCCTTTCCCTTTTGTTAACCTCAATACAATTGTTGTTCCATCTCTGCTTTAATCATGCTATCAAATACATGTGTTTCCTGTAATTTGTGTCGAAAGAACTGCCAATCAATTGAAGCAGTGACATATCTGGTAGGAAGCATATGTGAGTTTCTATCATTTAGGTTAACAAGGCAGAAGCATCTTGTAAATGATGTTATCTCAGAGAGTATCGATTTTCTTCTTTACTAGCATATTACAATTAAATAATCTATGTGGCTCACCTTTTATTCCTTGCATTTTCTACTGCAGCTGCGGAAGGAGGGACGGAGAAATGAATATGAAAGGCATAAACTACAATCTTTAAACCAGCGCCAAAAAATGGTGAGTTCATACTGTTTCTTGAATCTCCAATAATTCTTTATCGCACATTTTGCAGATATTTATCATAGTTATTTTCTTTCAGGTCCTTCAGAGAAAGACAGAAGAAGCTGCAATGGCCACCAAGCGACTGAAGGAATTGCTTGAAGCTCGCAAATCTTCAGCCCGTGACAGCTCAGGTGTGTTTACTTTTGATATTGTTTCAATGGCTTATGATCTGGACATACACAATTTTGTATAAGTACGTACGTCCACCTATTCAGTAGCATAAAATTATTCAGAAATTTTAATCGTCTAGATACGAGCAATCAATGCAGATGCTACATGCTTTCTGCTAGCATATTTTCTTTACTTGATGCATGTGGTGTTAACATAGCAGTTTTTTCCCTTCCTATATCAAATAACAATCTGCTCTCTTCCAGCTATCACTAATGGAAATGGAACAAATGGACAGGTAATGGTGTTCCTTCTCTCAGTTTTTGTTCATCTAGTTATTTTATCTTGCAACTTTTTTATTTATTATAAATGTTGCATACGCAGAGCAATGAGAAATCCTTACAGCGTTTTGTTGACCATGAACTAGAAGTCATGGTGAATGTGCATGAAGTTCGTTTTGAATACGAGAAACAAAGCCAAGTGTAAGTACTTATAATTGGATGAGTAACTTCAGGTCTTGTCTACAAATAGTTTTCATTGTTATAATGCTGAATCTACAGACGAGCTGCACTTGCAGAAGAGCTAGCCGTGTTGAGGCAAGTAGATGAGTTTGCCTCAAAGGGGCTAAGTCCTCCTAGAGGAAAGAACGGATTTGCCAGGTATAAGTCATGAATTCTGAGATATAATTTTTCTTCAATTATTCGCATTTCTTCCCTTCTCCATGGCCTGCGGCTGTACAACAGACAGCATCAGGCTGATAGAAGAGCATCATTTCAGATAAATTTCATAATTTCTTGAATTATTTTTCCTACTCCTACAGGGCTTCTTCCATGTCACCGACTGCAAGAATGGCCAGGATGTCTTCACTTCAAAACATGTTAAGTATATCATCTAATTCACTTGTTGCAATGGCTTCACAACTTTCTGAGGCAGAAGAACGGGAGCGTGGATTCACTAACCGTGGTCGTTGGAATCAGCTACGTTCAATGGGGGATGCAAAGAACTTGCTTCAATATCTTTTCAATTCTCTGGGAGATGCAAGGTGCTTTCTATGAACAATGCTGTCTGAAATTGTATATTCTGGAATGACATTCAGTCACTGAATGCAGCTTCAGAACCTGTGATGTACTTATTAAAAAAATACAATGTGAAAACTTAAATCATATTGGTCGGTAAACTCACGAGACGTGTCCTAGAAGCAGTATGTAATTTATCTGTGAATTATGTTGGTTGGTAATATTATTGATCCAATTAAATTACATGTATTAAACAGATGCCAAATATGGGAGAAAGAACTGGAAATCAAGGAAATGAAAGAACAGTTTAAAGAACTTGTTGGCATCTTGCGACAAAGTGAGGCACAAAGAAAGGAAATAGAGAAGGAGTTGAAACTGAGAGAGCAGGCAGTTGCCATTGCTTTGGCTACATCAGCTTCGGTAAGATATGTCTTAAAAGTTGAGATTATATACCAGATTATATCTTCATTTCCTGACTATTAAAATGTTTTAGGTCGGCCATGAACAGGGAAACTCTTACAATTCACTGAAACATTTTGCTGATGACATGAGTAGACCCTTGTCTCCCATGTCTGTGCCTGCACAGAAACAGCTAAAATATACTCCAGGAATTGCTAATGGTTCAGTCAGAGAATCGGCAGCATTCATGAATCAGACACGAAAGGTTTGCGTCTTTTATATTTCTCAGTAGTCTTTGATCTGCCTTTTCACTTAACTAAAAGATTTACGGGAACACTCTTTTGGTGCAGATGGTACCTATGGGGCAGCTGTCAATGAGAAAGTTAGCTGTTGGTAAACAAGGTGGGAAGCTATGGAGGTGGAAGAGAAGTCATCATCAATGGCTTTTGCAATTCAAATGGAAGTGGCAAAAGCCATGGAGACTGTCAGAATTGATTAGGCACAGTGATGAGACGATTGTGAGGACAAAATATCGTCCGCATGCTCTGCCACAAGCGGTGTAACGTTTTGCGATAGTCAGATTGTTTTTCTTACCCAATACTCATCTTTGACCTATAAATAGGACTCCCATTCCACGGAGCACCCATACAATCAAATGGAGGTATGCAGACATATTCTAGCCTAAGTTATACATATGGATATAACTTAGACAACAAGCCTTTATTTGTTTCACTGTGTGCAGTGCTGAAATGGCTGTTGAGGAGCTCTTTTATAGCTCCCTTGGATGAGCTGATTTTGAAAAAGTTAGGTTGGTCAGTTTGGAATCTTTTGCTGTAGTTTATGCACTGGGAGCATCGTGTAAAGCAATGTTGATGCTGCAGATGATTCACTCATATATTATCGAGAAGATATCAAGAGGTCTGAAAATTGTGTACTAGTCATACACTGGTAAAAGAATAGCTTGCTCCTGATTTAGTACTTTGGTATATATATATATAAATGCATACGTTGGGTCAATAACAACAGTTTGAGGGAATAAAACCATCCCATCAAAGTATAGAAGTGTAAAGCTTTTTTATTGCTTCCCTTGAGCTTAATTGTAAGTTTCTTGCTAATTTGATTGATTGTTTATTGTGTAAGAACATTATTGATTCTATTGAAATGATTGAAACCCCTGTAAAGTTTATATCTCATTTTCAGGAAAACAACGAATACATTTTTGTTTTTACTGTTGGAATCGTTGTGTATTCACAAGTGTTGTTTAATTCCCCTTGTTTCCGACATTTAGTTAAAAGAAGTCGAAAAGAACACAAATTTTCTCTGAACAGCAATAACCAGCTTGCTAAACGTCAAAGAACTTCCTTCCATGACCCACTGTTCCATACACATTAGAAAAAGGGTATGCAAAGGTTTGAGATTTGAGCATCGAAGCTCAATACAGATACATAGATAAAGAACTGTAGCGGAAAGCTGTTACAACAAAGTTGGAAAGCAACACATACACCTCAAAGAACTATAGACTCAACATGATTACAAGATTACATATAGATACACACCGATCTGATCCATGCAAATGTGAATGTTCAGATTCTTCTGTCAAACCACTCAATACATTCTTTACTATTGTAATAAAAGGAACATATTAATGGCCCCTGAGAAGGGCATGTAGCAAACTCTTCTTCCTGCAATTGACTTCTGGACCAAAATTGATCACATTATATTGGATGATAAAAGTATCCAATTAATCATGTCCTGTGTGCAGTACGCTCGTGAAGCATGTCAAAATCATTGAAATATGTACTCATTCCACATTTCCTCGAAATCAAAGATTGCAACACCAGTGAGCATAATGCTCATCTTTGCGATGGTTACTGACAAGACCTCCACATTGTAAACAGATGAAGCTGGTCCCGTCTGAAAACGCATCCAATACAATTTGCATCCTCCCTGTTTCTGCAAGTATAGAGTTCACATGGGAATCTGGCAGAACTGATGAGCCACCTACATTTTGAGGCGGTGATTCTGCTACGAAAGGCTGAGCTTCAGCAATTGCACACTCAGCAAACAGAGAAGCAAGTTGATCAACAGCAGTCTTTTCTTGCAGCCGGGTTATGTACAACTCACGAGCACGGTGCAATGATTGAAACACGGCCTCATCCCCGCCTTTGGCTCGCATTGCCATGACAACCTGTAGCAAACAAGCAAGCACCAAATAAGCGCAGAATCTACACATTCTCAAAGGTTTCTTTATTAAATTTCAAGTTTTCAGATCCTTATGAGCATTCGACAGTCTCGGAAATTCAATAATACGGCATTGTATCTTCCACAAAAAGATTCAATTCAATAAACTAATAACAAATTGGTAGAAGAACTGAAAATCCATCTCTTTTCTTAATCTGATCTCTCATTTGTTTGGCAAAAAAGGAGAGCCAGAGAAAAAGAAACTGATCAAATGCTCCAAGGACCAGACATGGCAAAAACCCTAAACCTAAACCTACGGAATCCATTAACATGCTTTCTTTTAAAGAACCACAAAAAAAGAATTAAATAAAACTAAAAAACTTAAAAGATATCAGATTTTAGAATTGAATAAAACTTAAAAAAGAGTGCGAATTTGTAAAAGAAAAGAGAAGAAAGATTACCGCTTGAAGAGCCTGAGTGGGTTTTCCCTGGGTGATAAGTTGACGACCCAACATGAGGTACTCTCTCACGGCATCGTTTTCTGGAACCGCCGTCACTGCCTCTGTGTTCGACATCTCTGTATCCATGGCATTCCCCACTCTTTTTAGATTCTCTTTGAAAATGTATAATCTCTGTTGATTGGACTTGTGTTGAAAATGAAATCAAATAAAAACCAGAAATTCTAATAGATATATTTATTTTTTTATTTAGTAGAAGCTAGACCATTCTAGCAATTTCTCACGGTAACTCTCTTTTTCTCGTCAAAAGGTCCCCTTATGCAGTTTTAGTTTCGGACTGGACGTTTTCCAATGGGCCGTTTTTATTCTTTTGGGTTTGTTTGAAAACTGAACTTTTTTGGGGGTATTGTGAGAAATACCCATAAAATGGCAAAATATTATGGTTTACTAAAAATAAATTTACTAAAGGTTTATTTAAAAAACTAATTTATTATTGTTTATTTTTTAAAATTATAAAAATATTTAAATAAATTATTGCTTAGTTTACTATTAGTAGAGGTGGAAAATGACTGTTTTTGGGTGGATTTGGATGCGTAGTTTCGGCAATTCTGGGTCAATTTTTTTGGATAGTTTTTGGTTGGATAATTTTGGGTTGGATTGGGTCACCAAATCACAAAAAAAAAACTCAAAATAAAGGATGTGATATTTGAAATCCATGGATGAAAAATTCAAAATAAAAAAATCAATTTGAATTATTTTTTTCAACAAAATTACCTTTCAAAGGAATTATTTTCCCGAGAAAAATATGTTTCAAAAAGGAAACTTTTTGCGAAAATTTTTTTTGAATTTTTTTTTGAATTTTTTTTTGATAAAACTTTTGAATATTAATTTTAAAATTGAAAGTTTATTTATTATTCTAAAATATTCAAATACTATTGAAATGTGTCATGGGACCTAATTTTGTCCATTGATTCTTAGAAAAGTGTTTGGACCCAAAATATTTTGGGTTAAAATAGATTGGGTCAAAAATTACTCAAACTTTTTTTTTTGGACAAAAATGAACTATATTATTTTGGCCAAGTTGGGTAAGGGGTTTGGATTGGAAAACTATTTGCCAGCTCTAACTTATAAAACATATACTAAATTGATGTTAGCTTTGATACTATCACTTTACTAGTAGTTTAATTACTAAAAAAAACAAATTTATTTTGCTTAATTTACCACTGCTTTTATCATAGGTTTACTTTAACATAATTAACTATTACAGGTTTACATTTTTATATATGTTTTCAAAATATGTTGGATGCCAAACAGATTCTTGAGCTCATTTAGAATTTTTATCGAACACATTATATTCATTATATGGACGTCAAACACATTCAAACCGTGAAAAAACAAAAATTCATACATGTGCATAATTAGAGAAAATAATAAGCAGTTAACCTAAAATAACAAATACTCATTAATTATACAATTCAAAAAATAGGGGAAAACCAAGCATCACCGGCTTCATCAGGATTGGAATCGTCTTCGTCGGTGTCGTCTCGATGGACAAGCAATTGTACAGCTCAGGCAAATAAAAGAATCAGAGGCCATCATACTATTGCAATAAAAAACCGTAAAAATAAAGAAAAGAGATGAATGTTCAGCTCCGATCAACTTCTACCATGAATCTGCAAGGATCGGCGCCACATTGTATTTTTCAGAATAAGTTATCCTTTTTCCGTGCCCCGTGTAATGTTCTACTTTTTTTAACGCAGGTAGAATTTAATTACGTTACTAGTTTGTGATAACTAATTAGGTTTTCATATTTAAGTCGGCTTTAGATCACTTGTTCTATTGAGACTCGAAACTAAAACCTCACGAATATATTGTGGAGCTTTAACCACTTGAATTAGGCTTTACTGGCTTGAAAGCAACTGAACATTTACTAGGATAAAAAAGTAATAGTATCAAAATTTATCATTTTTTTTCATTACACACAGTATACAAAATTTGGTTCCGTTTTGTTAGGCTCAATTCGATTTTTAATTAATCTAAAATATAAGAGAAATCGATATTTTTTAATATTTTAAGATTAAAATAAAAATAAAAAGATATTAAATTCATAAGTTAAATATAAGTTTAATTGTAGTTTATTATATATTTTAAAATTTAAATATATAAGAAAATTAGCAATTTTTTAAAATTAAAAACCGAATTTAATCAATTTTTTAAAAATTATTTTCCCTAAGTCCCATTTAGGAAGTTCCATTGTTATTTTTCTCACATATGAAAGATATATTCGTTTTTTTTTATTTTATCCTTATTAATTATATTTTAGAATTGTACATATAATTATTACTTTATAAAAGTGTTTAATTATCAAGATAAAATAAGGGGTAAAGAAGAAAGTTTAAGCAAAAAAAAGTATAATTAGATTTTTTAAGTAGGACACAAAAAAAAATGACAACGAGACTTTCTAAATGGAACGGAGGGAGTAATACATAAACCGAATTGACCATTTCATTCGGTTGAATTCTATTTGGTTTTTCGGTTCATTCGTTTCCGTGCACACCCTACTTGGTAAATCTCTCTGCACCTCCAACAACAATAAAAATCAGAAACATTCTTTTTTTACCATGTTATATTTAGATATTTTGCAAGGTTACTATAGTCACACAACTTTTGTTATCACGCAAAATTCGCACAAAGAAAATCTGGTTATCCCAACATGTTATTATCAACTTTATGGAAAAACTTTGGAGAAATTTTAATTCATTTTTCATTCATAAAAAGAACTTTATGGAAATTTTTTGAAATATTGGAGGTAATTAAATAGATGAACTATTCATACTCTTCATATATTAAAATATAATAACTACTTAAACTATTATATATAATCCTTTTTTGTTGATTATAAGTGAAAGTTAGATGTTTATTGTTTAAATTAAATCATCAACTTCTTATTCATCCTGCAAAATTAGGTATTGTATTTCTACATGGGCATTATTCAACACTGAATTAGAAGTTCTTGTCCAGTAGTAACAATCGAATTGATAGCTACAATATAGAACGATTGCTAATAAACTATTTCATATTTTCTTGCACAATAGCATATAAACTACAATAGAGTCGAGGAGTACATTAATATGTTGCAATTTGTTGTAAAATGCAATGCTGCAAATTATTGTAAATGGAGTACAATAGTATTACTAACGAAATTAGAAATTCACATTTAATAATATATATTTTTATCAAGGGTAGACTCAATCATGTGACTGGTCAAGCTCACTTTCAATAGTTTTGTCAATTAAGAACAATTGTCTCTATTTTAGATTAGTTAAGATAAAACTACATCATATAAATAATTTCAAAAACAAAAAGGATACAATTTATTTTTAATTAATCTAAAAATAAAAAATAATCTCCTTAATTGACTTAAAATTAGAAAATATTATTTTAAATTAATTAAAATAACTGCGAAAATGAGTTTGTTGATCTCAAATTACAAATTTAGAAATCAAAAAATCATTTATTGATATTTTCAAATTAATAGCGTTGAAATATATAGATAAAGTTTTGTAATATTACAATTTGCATCACATGCAAGTATGTATCTTTTTCTCAATAATTTTATTCTATTAAATTTTTTGCAATTTTAATATTATTAATGATCTCATTTCAAATTATTTTGGCCTATTCACTAAAATTACCAAATCTTTACTTGTTGTGTCAATTATAATCAAATTTTTTCAACTCATCGGAAATAGTCATTTCGACATATTATGTTTTTTATAGTCATTTTTTTAATCAAACCAAAAAAAAATATAAAATTTTGAGAAGGGAGAGAAAATAAACATAAACATAAATATAAGATAGAGGTCTTGCTTGAAAAGTGCTCTTTAAATTACATTCAAGTTGTATAGATTTGATGAGAAACTTGTATATTTTGAAAGGGAAAAAGTCTCGCACAGAAGATAAGATTAACTAGAAGAAATTGAAAAAAGAAAAAAGAAAACAATTCAAGAATGTTGCATGCTAGTTAAGAATGTTTGTTGATTTGATCTAATACAGAATATGATCATGAGCTTGTATCTAATGGCATGTGACTCTTCACATGGCTGTTGAGTTTTCATTCATTTACATGTTCCTTTTAGGAAATTAAATCCGTGATAAATAAATAAATAATTAGTTGCCATAGATGTATACTCTTCTTGCATTCATTAACATTTTTGATTGCATTTAAAGTGAGATTTACACCATCGGCTCTGATCTTATACGTTAAAGTAGGTACCCATCAAAGGACCCGTTAGTCGATGAATACACTACGAATTATTATTCAACGCAACAGTTGTGCTACATTATTCGTACAATAAATCGATAGGACGTGTATAATGTTAGAATATTAAATGATAAAAAATAAATACTAATTGAATATTTAATTTCGCAAACACCAATTAACATGTTGTAAAAGTGATGTGATATAACCGCTGCGTAAAATATTACTCATACATGACCGCTCGTTTGAGTATACGGTTCGTAACACTAATTTAATTGAGCTATTTTAGTTAAATTTGACTCAACATTTTGATTGATTCTGTTAATAATGAGTTATTTAAGAAAATTATCAAAAAATTGATTAGCCAAATTAATTGAATATTTTATATGTATTTATTATTCCTTAAATTTATGTTTAGTTTAACTAAATTAATCAAGTAAGGTTATCTGTTCAATTTTATATATATTTTTTGATTATAATTAGAAATTTGATTTGTTAAGTCTAAAAAATAAAAAAATTCAATTAAATTTAGTTTTAGTTTAAATGGATGGATATTTAACTGAATCGACTTGTCTACTCAGCTTTAGTGACGGGTACATAATCATAGAGTGAAGATCTTTTTGTTGGAAAAATTAAAATCTTCAACAGATAGCACAAAATAAAGCTCATGTGATCTGTCCAACAGAAAATATCAATTTCTTGTTACTACTTTCCCTATAAAACTAACTGAAATAAAGTAGTTAGGCAGGAATTAAATATGAAACTAAGCAGATGCATTCAAATCCCCCTATTTCCTTACTAATCTATGGATAATAATACTAAAATTGAACTCCAAAATGGAATAATTAGGATATGGCAATGTGTTGGTCAACTACATTATCTTCAGTCAATACAGTATCTTTAATCTCTTGTAGCATTTTCAATACTTGCCACATAGTGGGCCTCTGTTCCGGCGAGGTCGAGCTACAAGCTATAGCAACCTCAAGAAGCATCTCTAGTCTACCATCTTCTCCTCCACCATCATCTTCCCTAGCTGACCTTACCCACTCTGTAATGTCGTCCGGAGCTAAAAATGGGAGCTGGGACGGAGGCTTTCCAGTTAAGAGCTCTAATAAAAGAATTCCATATGAAAAAACGTCAGATTTTGAAGTTGGCTGGTTTTTGGAATTGCGAATTTCTGGTGCTTGGTATGCCGTGGCATCTGGGTTGTTATCTTCTTCAATTGATGGTGAAGTTGCTAGAACTGAGAGACAGTAGTCCGCGATACACGCCTCGAAATCGGGCCCGAGGAGCACATTTGATGACTTGAGATTGCCGTGGACGAGCCTCCATGCTTGATGAATGTAGGCGAGGCCTTGGGCTACGTCCTCCGCTATCTTTAAACATGATGTCCAGTGTAGTGGTTTTGCTCTTGTTGATTTTGAACCTGCAAATTTACACTTTCCACATTTAGAAATTTCAAAGTTTTGACCTTCTGCGCGTGCCATGGCGCGTAGGTTCAGCACCCATTTTTTAGTAAAGTGGGACCCATATTGTGGCATTGTGCCCTAGGACCCCACAGCATGTGGGTTTGTAAGCATATCCGCACCAAATGAAAATATGGCACACACGCTAAATCGAGAATTAAAATTACTACTAGTACTAAACTAAACACCAGATTCTATGCTGCTCGTAACACGAAAAGCACCCATAAATAAAGTGATTAGTAAACTTAATTTCCTAATAATCAAATGGAAAAAGCTATCCGGATAGAATCTATCCGGATAGAAAGGTCTATTTTGGTCTTTTGACTTAATATTGAAGGGATATTTGAGTAATGTAAAGTGTAAATAAAATTATAAAGACAAATATAACCTTCAGTGAATAAATAATTACTTACGTTAAAAGATGGACAGAATCTTACCAAATCAGTTTTTCTTTTGAACAAATTATTTGAAAGCTATAGTTTCAAATTAGTTAGAAAATCAAATTAAGATAAGCTTTGTTTTGTTAACTAGGGCCAGCTAAATTTGTTATCTTAAACACTTGAATAAATTGGCTTGATAGCTGGCTCATACTTGGCCCCAGCTATCAAGCCAACTCTTATTTTTTTCAAGAAGCCAACTTTTAAATTATATCATATATATGTGAATTTTAATAAATTTAAATAGTTTTATTTTAATTGTGTTAAAGTATAATAACAAATATCATAAAAAAAATATCTTTTATAAATTATCTTTCACGGTATTCTTTTAAAATTTATAAATAAAATAATTTATCATGTTAAAATAAAGGCAAAAGGTATACAAAAACTCATGCGGTTTCGCAAAAAGTACAAGACAACTCTTTTTGATTTTTGGGGTACAATTCATCCCCCCAAATTTTTTATTGCACAAAAACACCCTTCCGCCCATAATCACCGTAAACTGGTGAAGTGGTACATATGAAAAAATTTCAAAAACATCCTTGATATTTACATTATTTACAGATTTTATATTTATATTTTTTTTAGCATATTTCGCCATCTTCTTCGTTTAATTACAAATAAAATTTTAAATTAAAATATTTGAAAATCCACTTTTGGCAAGCAGAATTTACAGCCCCTTCTCCCTCTTCCCCTGTCTCCAACTAGATCTATTCCCAAGAATACTTTAAAAATAACCCTTTCTTGGAAGAAACACCAAACATATTCTAACTTTTCGCTCCCACCAGCCGACTGATGGAAATGGACCGACTATTGAAGATATTTTTGTTGAGTCCGGATGCTATGTTGAATGTGCGAGCGACACTACACTACGTATGTACCTATGCAGATGAGGTGTCGGCTCGTTTTAAGACCCGTATATATGTCATAGTTTATATTTTTGTCCTTCCTATTTGAAACTCAGACAATATAGTTTTTCATTTTTGTGTTTCGTCCATAGTATTAGTGTTTTCGTTCACTAAAAGTTAGTCAACTGAATCAAAATATTAGAATAAAATAAAATTCAAATTAATTTCTAAATTTATACTTTTAGTATGTCTAAATAAAAATCACATTATTATGAGATTTGGTGAATTAATGATCTTAATTTACTCTTTTTGTATTTTTTTATAAAACCATTGAATTTTATAGATTAATAATTTATATTCATATTTATATTAAAAATAAGTTTAACGAATAAAATCTAAATATTAATTTTTAGTTATTTTTTTTAATTCAGTTGACTAACACAAAAAAACATATAGAAACTAAATTAATGACAACGAAAATGGATGACTATTTCGTTTGATTTTTAAAAAAGTGAATAAAAGTATGAATTATTTCACATCTATGAACTTCATAGTGTTTTTCTATGAAATTTGCATAATAAATTGATATAAGAGTAAACATTTAATCAAATCAACTTAGTCGAACTCTTTTAGACTTAAAATTGAATAAAAAATTATTAACTGAAACAAAACTGATCATTAAAAAAAACAATTTGAATCAAAAAATGGTTTTCTTTTTAAATACTGATATGTTATGTTAAAACCGATTAAAGTATATAAAATTAAAAAGGGTTTAATATTTGATTATCTAGTTAGTTCAATTAATTTTAATTTACTCAATTTAAAACCAAAACCAATACGGCCTCCGTTTTAACCATACGAAATCGATCAAAAGTCATCTATTGGACCGAATAAAATTATTGACCCGATATGTTAGATCAACTATTTTTTTAGATAGCGACTGGTTTAATTCAATTGTTTCATACAGCATTCAGCAAGCATCTAGTATTTGATAGATAATGTCAATTTAAATGATTTGGATAATATAAAAATGAATACAATGTAATCAGGAATCCTTTTAATCTTCAAATTTTATTAAAATTAAAATGCAGCTTATAGTTTAAAGGCTTAATCACTTAAAAATATCAAGGTCAATTATATTCAAACCTTTTGAAATCGTCTAAATTAGTGACTGATTTGAAAATATAAATTTGATAAACTAATATATCTGGACTAAAATATATTATTAATAAGGAATCTTTTGATATTGATATTATATATCGGGACTAACGTATATTATTCATTGGGTTAATGTCATAAAAATTTATAGAGGTGAATTTTTTTCAGAATGTTCAGTGGTGTCATATCCGGAGACAGGCCAATAGAGTAGCTCACAAACTTGCAGCTCATGCAACCACTAATGAAAAAACAATTTGGATAGCATCAGTCCCGTTTATAGTAGAAGCAGCTTTGTTGAAGGACTTGAATGACTTTAGAGAAGTGCAAACTGTGTCCAATTCTTTTAGTTCTTTAGTTTTTTTTTGACAGTTTAGTTTTTTAGTTATTTAGTGGTTTTTGTTTTTTTATTCTTTCTCATCAAAAAAAATTAATTTATCACTAAAATATAAAAAGTGTAGATTTTTTTGAATTCAAATAAGTTAGAGATAAACATTAATTATTAAAAGTAAATGTAAAAATAAATAGTAATTAAAAATTGACAATAGTAATAAAAATGACAATTAGGTTAGAAGAGTAATTATATTTTAAATAAATAATTAAATTTTAAAAAAATGGGTTTTTATCCGGATAGATTCTATCCGGATAGCATCACCCTAATCAAATTTAGTGGAATTGGCATTCCCAATATTGTCAGCAGCGAGATTCTTGGTGTTGGTGGAAAGGTTAGGTAAGATACGGAGCTAATCTAGGCCAGAAACTTTAAATAATACTACTACGTATAATAAAATACCCATGATAACGGAGTTAAACTGGCTTACCGTGAATGAGAGAGAATAGACTGCCGTTGGGTTGATAATCATAGATAAGGAGCCTTTCTTCTCTAGCTTGAAAATAAGCTCTTAACGGAACTAAATTAGGATGCCGGAGTCCGCCTACTGATTCCATGTGCTGCTCAAAAAAATCTTTACTGTTGCCTTCTAATTTACTAGCATCAAGTCTCTTCACGCACACAATCAGACGGTTATCTAACATTGCCTTGTATGTGGACCCCATCTTGCCTCTCCCTAGCAACTCAGCCGATCCTCTCATTAGCTGGTCAAGCGTGTAAACCTGTGCCTCACCCGCACAGAATACTAAACTCCCGCTCTTCCCAACGTGCATTCCCTGCACTCTTTTTATCTTCTCTTCCAACTCATTTTCTTGCTGATCTATTTCTATCGCCGCCGCTACTTCCGCCGCTACAGCGGCGGCTCCTCCTTCAGATGCTGCCTTCGAGTGCTTCTGATTCCTCTGTTTCCTCACAGCTAGTAATATACAGAGAAGCGAACTAATAAGAATGAACGCCACAAATGAAAACCCAATGATTACAGCTGTCCTTTTATATTTAGCTTTGAAGGTCGGTTTTGACAAATCAACTCCGTGCAGTTCGGCGCTTTGACTGAGGGTAACCGCAGACGGTGGAGAAGCCGGAGGCGATAAGGACGACGGACCGAAAAATGGAGGACTGCGATGGCATTCTTTGTGAATGATCTCACCGCAAAGGTTAGGGTTTGATAAAAAAGAGGAAAGATCAAAACGCAGTAGTATAGGAGTTACGGGAACTGCACCGCTGAAATAATTGTGAGAGACATTGAAAGTTTTAAGAGACGTCTGGTTTAACGGAGGAATGCTGCCGTTAAACCAGTTAAACTCGAGACGCAGGTAGTACAACGGGTCTAAAGAGTTTAACCAGGTTGGCAACGGTCCGGTTAGATTATTGTGTGAAAAATCAATGGTACGGAGCCTGTGAAGTGAATGGATTGAAAGAGGAAAAGAACCTGTAAAATAGTTGTGATCAAGGAACAGAGATTTGAGATTGTAAAGCTTTGACAAATCTGGAATAGGACCGGTGAGCGAGTTGTTTTGCAGACTCAGGACCCGAAGCTGGTCAATGTGAGTCAAAGTGTCGGGAGCAAAAATGCCGCCGAGATCTAAGTCTTGAAGGACGAGACGAACGATTTTCTGCTGGACGCAATCGACGCCTAGCCATTCGCATAAATGGAGAGCTTTTTTTTGAGAGTAGGGAAGAGTGTTGGTTAAATCAGCTTTAGCTTTAAAGGCGAGAAGTGCAGTTGCATCAGACGACGGCTGTAGATGGTGCATTGCCGCGGCCGGAGAAGTGATTATTATGGAAAATGAGAGCAGCAAAAAGGCAGTTGAGAACATAAATAGAATCATATTTTTGACAGAGGAATGAATAGAAGTTATTGATAAAGCAGAGATGCTGTTGAAGATTGCATTTCCACCGATGAGGAAGTGTATGTGCAAGTGAAAGAACGCATAAGCTGAGTTCAAAGAGAAAAAAAGATGGTAATGGGTGAAACTCAAGGGCTCACTTGCTATGTGACAAAAGGATGTAAGAGCTGAGAAGAAGCAGCTGTCTGTCGGGTCTGCATGTCCCTCAGAATCACGTGAAGCTAAATTAAAAGCAGAAATTATGTTTTAAATGGAATTTTATTTTTTCGGAGGAAGGTTTAAATTTTATATTAAAAGAATCTATCTGCTCTGATGCCTTCAAATCTTTTATTTTTCCCGTAAACGGATATCAACTTGAACTTTTATATACGAGTATAGTTTATGAAAAATTATTCACATGTAATTCACGAAACAAACCAATGTATGTTATTCATAAAAAAAATTAATAATTAAAAAAATAAATAATAATTAAAAAATTATATACTACAAACGCTCATTGTGCGTTGCATGAAATAAATACTCATGGGTTAAATTAGCGACCTTATTTAAAATAGAAAAGTGTTTTATCAACTCACATCCGTCTTCAAATTCTACTTTAAAATCTTTAATTATTCTTTCATATTGCTTTCTTTTTCTTTGGTAGAAAGTATAAATAATCCACGTGCATCACAGGCAAAATATATATCGATATTGTTTTAACTCATTTCAACTTTACCAACATAAGCTATTGCTTAAATGGTTTAAATGTTGATTAACATCTTGTTAAAATCATAAATGGTTTAATTGATCAACATTCTGTTAAAATTTTGCTTTTTATGAAATCTAAAAATCTTTAGATAAAAATAAATAAATCAATATAAACTTTTATAATTTGAATTTCATAATAAATGAATTTCTATAGGCAGGCATATAGTTACCTCAACTTTTACATCCCAAAAGAAAAGTGTAAGCCCACAGTTGCATAAGATATGGATTAATAATGTAGAACCAGAGGGGCTTGGGGTCCAGTCGCAATGGAGCCTTGGGCCTAGGGCTGTGTCCCCAAAGACCCCACAAACGTCATTGCACTTAGCCATTTTGATTTCTTTAATCAACAAAATTTTTAAATTTATCTTTTGAGATTAAATAAATAAATTAGATTTCAGATTCTTTTAATTATGGTCAAGTAACCTCCACTATTTATACTTCAAACGCGTAATTATTTGACTTCGAGATACAAGTTTGAGGATTTAAATTGGCTAAAGTGATCTATTTAATTTCGAAATATAAATTTAAAAATTTAATTAACTAAAAAAAGTTAAAAATAATATATTTAATCCTGAAAACAGAAATTCGAAAGCCGTTGACCTTATGTTCGATGAATTTAGATAGTCTCCTCTCATATGAATTTTGATCTCATAGAAAACAAATATTATGGTTTGCTCCTCTTAGATTTAACCGGTTACGCCATTAATTATGATCTGAGAAATATTTTTCTATGTTGTCTTCACCTGTGGCCTGGGGTAATACTCTATTATTTTTGCTATATCTACTTTGATTTTTTCAGTGTACATCTATTTTGTTCATAAAAAAACCAGGTTAATGTTTATTTAATTCACGAATAAATCAATAAAGTATTTGAAAAATTTAGGCATTTTCACTAATTTTTATTTTCCTAACTTCATATTGATTTGATTCTGTAAATAAAATATAAATCCAGTCTAGTTAAAAATTAATTCCCACTTAAACAACCACCTATATTTTATTCAAGTCCAATTAGTTACATTTTGATCAAGTAATTAGTCAAAATGGAAAACTTCTTGTGTGAACCTAGTTCACCACGTAAAATTATGAACAAACCATTAAATATATGATATGTGGCAAATTAAATGTCTTATCCAATTAATAAAAAGCATTTAATTTTAATTAAAATATCACTAATTAATGTTATATTTATTAATTGGATAAAACATTTAATTACGCCACATGTCATGGTTCATAATCTTATATGCTGAAGTTTATACAAGAATTTTTCTTCAAACTGATAGTACCAAGGAGAATGGAAGCAAGTTGGCCGTGACACAATGACACTTCTAGATAGATCTCACCAAATATTATGCATATTTTACATGAGCATAAAAAAACTGAAGCAACAAATTACAACTTACAGGTATTTTTAACATTCATATTACTCCATATAAAACAAAAATCATGTAGAAATAAACTTTTCTTTTAATAGCGATGTAGAAATAAACTAAATTGAAAAGAAGTGGTGCAATAAATTTCAAAGGCCTAGTCCAATGAAACACAGCAAAACCCACTCACTTAATCAAAAGCTGCTCTTTATTACACAGTAAGACATAATAAAACAAAAACAGTGAGCAGTGACAAGGCTGTGCATAATGCACCATACTTATAGTTATATGCTTCAATGAGTTACTTTCTGAGCTGGACCACATGGTTTGGAGTAGAAGATAAGAATGTCTGAATGTGGATGGCTACTGCAGTATTCTTCCAAACTCAATTTGGATTCTCAACCCAATCATCGTTTGAAATCAAGGGTTTGAGGAAGTGCCCTATCGTAAGATATTTTCAACAACAGCTATTTGTGTATATGCAATAGCAAGAAGCTGACCCCATTGACACTCATTCTTTTCAGACCATATAAAATAAAATATCTTCTCTGCACAATCTACTCGTAGTAATATTATGTTCAACGAGCGGCAGAGCGGAAGTTCTGTCTATTCGACCATTAGTTTTTATTATTTTTTATTATTTTTGACGCAGAGCCACTGTTCCGATTAATTCAAATCGAATCAGATAGAATACGTTACGACGACTTGTTCCATACTCGGAGTTTAAACATGATACCTCTATGGCCTTGTTAGTTTTCTTTCAAATGTGAGGTTTAAATGCCCTTTTTGTAGTGTAAAAAAATCTTTTCCCATTCACACATGTGGCGTGCATATTGATATGATGATATCCCATCATATGCTCCACCATTTATATTCAAAATTATGAAATATAGAACAGATCTGCTAGCATTATTTTGGCGACAAACCATTCAATTTGCTCATAATTTAATCTTCCAAAACGAATTGATAAATCACTGCCGAGAATTTGTTCCGTAGCTTGAGTCAAAAGTTATGCAAACAATATCTTGAGAAACATTACAAAATTCAAATCAGAGCATAAGAATTTTAATTATGTATATAACAGTATGCAGGGGTCAAGGTGAAGGAGCCATTTCAGGAATCATTAAGCTGAAAGAAGGCTTACAAGGAATATAACTGTAAGACCACATCCCAGGACAAAACTTGGGTTGTGCATAGAATTCTGCGCATTCCATTACCGATCTTTGAAACGGAAGATCAGGAATACAATTGTTTCTTACATCAAGAACCCCTTCTGCAATCAAAACCCTACACCAAGGTCCAACTGTAATAAAATAATTATCAGACAAAGATAAGTTAACCAAATTTCCAAGCTTACAGACCAACTCCGGCACCATACCAGACAACAAATTTCCAGCAAAATTAAGCTGCTCCACCTTCTCTAAACAAGCCAATGCTAACGGTAACGGACCATTTAACTGATTATTACCTGCATCAAACACTATAGCCTCTTTTAAAAGACCAATCTCATAAGGTAAACAACCGGTTAGCTTATTATTTAAAAGTAACACCTCAGTTAAGGAAACAAACGCCTTGAAAATGGATCTTGGTATTGGACCCGTGAATTTGTTGTTGGCTAAGGTTAGATAAAGAATATGGGTGTTTTCTATATTTTCAGGTAAGCTTGTCATGAAATTGTTGTTGTTGAGAAACAGAGCATCGAGTTCTTGAGCAAATAATTGAGGTGGAATTGAACCAGAAAAGAAATTAAACCTAATATCCAAGAATGTTAATCCGTTCATACCAAGAATAGCTGTGGGGAACGGACCTGTAAAAAGGTTGTTACTAATGTCAAGCTCATAGAGATAGATTAGGTTAGAGATATTGGGAGAGATGGTACCGGAAAAGAAATTGGAATTTGCATGAAAGAGAGCAATATCAGGAAGCTGATCAAGAAACCCATTAAGAGAAGGAGCAGAAAGTTGGAAGCCATTGAAGTCTATAGAAGCAACAGATATAGCTGACTTGTTATCAGGAGGATTATCACAGAAGAAGCCTTTGTAAGTGCATATATTTGAGCCCACCCATGTCTTGGTGATGCCGAAAGGATCAGAGGTGATGGTGGACTTGAAGTTTTGGATGACGGGGTATACTACAGCCAGCCTTTGATCAAGAAATTTCAAGAGCTGTGTTTGGAGAGCTGGGAGTAATGGTGTTGGTGGTAGAGGAACCACCAGTGGTTTTTGACAGTCTAGTGGCACTGGTAATTTGTGATTCTTGAAATTTTCATTTTTGCAGCTTTTGGGTGTGTTCTTGACTCTTACTGCTGAACTGTTGAGAAGGAAAGAAGTGAGAATTATGGAGAGGAGAGAAATTAGTAATTTAGTGGACATTTTTAGTTGATGAGAAGGTGTGTAAATTATTGTTTGTATATGGCAAAGACTAAAAGAGGTGGCAAACAAGAAAGTGACCTGTAACTTATAGCAGACTGCCACATATCCAGAATCATCCATCTCTCTAGTTCTTCTTCTTCTTCACCTACTTTACATTAATTTTTTTTAGGTTTTTATTCAAAATTTGCAGACCCAAAAAGCATTGGAGATATTTAAATTTATGTAACCAGTAACACTCTCATTCTAAACTTAATTACTTGGCATAGTTTGTGGTATTAGTAGAGTGGGGTACACATTGCAGTATGAAATTTAATTTTATATAGTATCTATTTCGATATGAAAAAAGAAGAAGATTAAAATAACGCCTCGCTTGGTTCGTTTTATAACAATTTTCGGGAAGTATAGTTCCTGAAAAGTTAACTTATCAGCAAGTTGATAAATATTGCTTGTTTTGATTTTTATTTTACGGAAAGTACGAAACTAAATTTTTAATTAAAAGACAAAAATGTCCTATGATAATTTTTATATAAATTTAAAAAAAAAATTAAGATTAAATTAGGAAAATACAATAAAAATGTTAGGGAAGTTCTATTTCCTTGGGTTTTGCTAGGGAAGTTACTTCCTTAATTAAAGGGAAGTCAAACATCCAACTTTTCGGAAAATAGAATGTGTAAATTGAATCAAATAAAAAATATTTGCTACTTTTCGAAAAGTATAATTTTCCTAATCTATTTACCCCAATTAAGCGAGACCTAAGCTTGCTGTCATGACTAAAAGGAATTAATTATGCTATTCCAGTTTTATCATTTTATCCTTTTTCTAATGGAACTGCCCTATTGCCTTTGTCGAAAGAAAAAGGAAAAAGATGAAAACTCAACTTCTAACTTTCGCCAGTGGGTGGATTCCTATTTTCGTTTCCTGCAATAATGGATCCAACTGGGTGGTGCTTACATGTACATTCGGTTCGGACCGAATCAAAATCAAAGTTGAACTAAAATAATACTCCGTATGGTACTGAGTAGAGATGGCAAATGGGTGGGTTTAGGTGGATATAGGTTAGGTTTAAATGGGTAGGGTTATAAATTTATATGGATTTCCATACCCTTATAACTCTATATGACCTTAATCCACCCATTAACCCACTTTATATGTATAATGTTAATAATTGACTTTTTAAAATTTAAATTATATTACATTTTAATTGTACATCTTATGAGAATTAATGAATTTTAGAGAAATTTTTTTTAGAAAGAATATGTTTCGGAAAAAAAATACTTTCCGACAAAAAAATATATTTTCCAGAAAAAATATGTTCTAGAAAGAAAAAAAAATTCCGAAAAAAAAAATTCTGGAAATAATATTTTCTGATAAAAAAAAAATTTGAAAAACTTTTTTTAGTTCATTATGAGTTTTAAATATTAATTTTGAAATTTAAAATTTATTTGATATTCTAAAAAAAAACTCAAATACTCTTAAATTGACATGTGTCATTCAACCAATTTTGCCTATTGGATCATTATGTGTAGAGCATAGGTACCCATGTCAAACCCTTTTATAACCCTTATTTTAATGGGTTGAAAGATTTTTGGCTTAATACATAGTTTGACCCCTGAACTTGTACACTTTTACCCATCTAACCTCTAAACTTAACGTCTCACCTATCGAACCTCTGAACTTGTTAAATAATCCGATTTAACCCCTAAACTTGATAAATACGTAAATATTGAACCCCTCCGTGCCACCTGTCACTTGAAACATTCTAGAAGAAATTGTGTACGGAGGGGTTCAATGTTTACGTTTTTATCAAGTTCTGGGGTCAAATCGGATTATTTAACAAGTTCAGAGGTTCGATAGGTGAGACGTCAAGTTTAGAGGTTAGATGGGTAAAAGGGTACAAGTTCAGGGGTCAAACTATGTATTCAGCCAAAGATTTTTACTCATTTACTATCCATTTAACATATAACTACCCTTTTATAACCCATACCTTTTATATAATGAGTGGGTATAGATGAGTAGATGGGTATGGGTGAAAATTGCCACCTCTAGTCCTGAGCTTACCAGGGTTTGAGTTGGACAGACTATCTATCAATTTGAGGGCTGTGGCCCTGTGGGAGTTTACTTGTTTGGAGCCTGTAGCATGATTACTTGGGAGCATTTTGTCAAGAAATCAGAAAAGGCAATTTGTATATAATACTCTATTTTCATTTCTATTTTAAATACTTTGGTATTGAAATTCTATTTTTACTTTTTTATTTTAATTTTTTACCCATATTCCCTAAATTTATAAAAGTACATTTTTTTAGAAACTGTTTCAAAAACTCCATTTAAAAACGGTTGCTAGAAAAAACGTTCAAAAAACTTTGAAATTATTTGAAACCATTTGAAACTTTTTCAAAAATTATTTTATAAAAAGGATTGCAAACTGTGTTTTTAAACACCATTTAAAACTGTTTTTAGAAAAACATGTTGAAACAGAATTTGGAGTAAAAAGAACAAAGTACTAGAGGAAAATAAATAAATTTAGAAGGGCGTTGGGATATAATTTTTAAGTTATAGTATTGACATTAGATTGGTAAATATTTTTACTTCATAAATATTTTTATAAACATCCCATAAAAAAAAGATACAACAAGTAATGCATATTACATTAAGAGTCTGTAATTCCATAGGTTGCATATTTTTTTACTAAAAAAAATCTTCTATAAGTATACAAAAATTAAAAAAATATAAACGTAATCTTAATAATCTGATATAGAATAAAATGCTTTAACAATTATCTCTTTATTATTACTCACATGTCGTTCTACAAAATAAAAACAAAAATTATACAATTTTTTAATATAATTAGAATTAAATATTTAATATTATTATAAAAGACTGATAATTTTTTTAAGAAATGGCAAACCAACCTTCCACAAAATGAACATATAAATTTTCTATAAAAAAATACAAACAATTAAATAAAATATTTTCAAAAAGATTTAAACTACTTCAACCCACTAAATGATTCCGTTTTTATTGCCGAAAGGTCTTCATCAATCTCTAATTCTTATTCGCGAATAAATTGAATTTAATATATGTTTCGTCGTTGAATTTTAACGGACTAAAATAATGAAGATGATTTTTTTGATTATTTATTAAATTTGATTAAAATAAAATAACATGAAAAGAGACGGTTGCTAGCAACTGCAAAAATAATAATTGAAAACAAATCAAGAGAAAAGAGGAAAATTTCAACTTAATTTTGTGTGTACCAACAGTAGATAATAATGTTGAAGACAGCGAAGAAGTTGGAAAAAACAACAATTTGCAGATATATAAGTAATTGCACGTCCTAAATAAAACACTAACAAACATCAAACACAATGCAATACCTAAACCACAACAATCTCTAACATGAATCCACCAATCAATGGTGAGAAGGTTTTTCCAGGGCCTTATAGGTTTGTGGAGCAGGAGGAGCTTCATTTTCAGCAGGAGGTGACTGTATTTTCATGGAAGTAGCAGGAAGACTACATGGAATAATAGAAAAACTAGTCTCACGAGCACAACTCCTCGTCTTCGCAAAAAACCTCGCACATTCCGCCGCTGGTCTTTGATTAGGCAACCCTAAAATGCAATTATTATTCACATTTAATCTTCTTGCTCTTATCAGAATCCTGCATTGTGGACCAACTTGAGTGAAATAGTTATAAGTCAGTGTAAAATTAAATGCATTTGGCAGCCTGCATAAAACCTCAGGTATTGGCCCGTAAAACATGTTATGACCCATATTTAAGTACTCCAATTTCGCCAAGCAGCCAAAAGATTGAGGAATTGGACCCGTGAGTAAGTTTCTGCCAACATCCAACAATGTCGCCTTCTGCAAGTAGCCGATTTCGAATGGTAAACAGCCTGTCAAGCCGTTGCCTAAGAACACGACCTCTGTCAGAGTATTCCAGGCTCGGCCGATACTTCTTGGGATGGATCCTGTAAATTTGTTGTTAGCTATTGTGAGATACAGTGCTGGAGTATTGCCGAAGTTTGTGGGGATTGTCTGATTGAAATTATTATTGTTTATGAAAAGAACATCCGTGTCGATATTGAATACTTGAGCTGGAACAGAACCGAGATAATTGTTGAAACGAATGTCTACAAATTTTAACCTTTGTACTGCAAGAACATTTGTTGGAAATCCTCCTTTGAAATTGTTGTTACTCAAATCAAGTTCATAGAAGTACCGCAACTGACTGAGGTTTGGACTAATTGGGCCACTGAAATTGTTAGAATTCGCATGGAAAATGGCTATATCAGGCAAATTCATGATAAAATGATAGAAATTCAAGTTACCGCCAAAATTAGCCCCGTTAAAATCGACAGAAGCGAGTCCGGTGATGTTCCTGTCAGGAACCGTATCGCAAAAGAACCCTTTAAAGAGGCAGTAATTGTTTCCGACCCATGTGGCAGTGTAGCCTTTAGGGTCAGACGTAATGTTCCGTTTAAGTTGCTGAGTGATAAACAGAATTCTAGTTCTACTAGATAAGGGTCCAGGATTTGCGGCAGGTTGGCGAGGCATGAGATGGCGTGAAGGAGGGTATAAAGGCGGTCGAGGGCGGACACGAGGGAAAGGACGAGGACGTGGTGGCGGTGAAATCGGAGGACATCTTGGAGGCAGAGGACATTTTTGGGCGAGAGATTGAAAGGAACATAAATATGTTTGCAGGATTAAGACAAGGAGAAGGAAAATAGGTGACATTGTTAGAAGAGAGTTCTGTCAGGATACAGTAATAGTATAATTAATGGATAGACTACTTATACAAGGTGTTGCTCATTGATTGATGATCCTATATTGCATTCTGATAGGGATGGGGTTCTTTATTTTGTTCCGTCTTTATTCTTTTGCTTTGGATAAAAGTAGCTAAAGATTGGTAAAACATATATTTGGGTCCTGAACTTTTACTTTATTATAAAAAAGGGTCATTTATCTCCCTAACCTTTAAATTTTATCATATAGGGATCCAATTAAATAAAATTAAAGTTGGAGGGTCTAACTACAGATTATTAAAAAATTAGAGAATCATTCATCAAATAATAAAAATTAGAGAGTGTTAACTTATGGGTTTTGCCATATTGAAATATGGATAAAAGTAGCT
Organism: Mercurialis annua; assembly: GCF_937616625.2. Classification (NCBI taxonomy): domain Eukaryota; kingdom Viridiplantae; phylum Streptophyta; class Magnoliopsida; order Malpighiales; family Euphorbiaceae; genus Mercurialis; species Mercurialis annua. The sequence goes on from NC_065570.1 coordinate 71,283,397, forward strand.
AAAATTAACAAAATCAACCAATCAATCTAATCATCTTTGTTCTCCATATATGCACTTTATTTTGGTAACTAGCTCTCCTTTTCAACGTTATAGTTCACTTTTCAAAGAAGAAATATTTTGATTAGAGACGGTTAATCCAGTCACCAACAGTTATTAATTAAATAGTGGAATTAATCGATGTTTTTACTTATTACCACTGTCAAGTTTGAAAAATATGAATAATCTGTGTCCTGCGGCTCCTGCCTCAATTATTAGGCAGAATTGTATATTATACGCCAATAATTGGCTGATAAGGAATGTTGGTACTTTATTACTTTAGTCGAAAAAGTATTAAAGTGAATAAAAGCATTAGCGTCTTTTTTTCTTATGTATAGCTTTCCTGAGGGGTCAGCAATTGCACATATCAGAAAATTATCAATTTCTTTGTTTAGTATTAACTTTAGCTGTTGAATGAACTCAGGATTAAATCCTGAGATTTGTTGAAACAGGGTCAGTGAATCACTTCAAAATCAACTTCCACGGAGCCTTCCACGCGGACTTCAAATCTGGAACATGAGCTTGTGTTGTTCAGAATCACTGCGGTAAAGCCAATCATTCTGCTGCCACTGGTTATTTGTGCGTCAAAGCAATGGCCTTACGTGATGCCATTAAACTGGCAGTGCGACTTCAACTTCCGGAGGTCATTTTTGAAGGGGATGCCAAGATTATTATTGATGCAATGTCTGTAGGCTCCAGCGTGGATTATAACTGCAATCTGATAGTGCAAGACTGCAAAGTTATCGGAAAATATAATGCCACATTCCTTCCTTTTTGTGAAAAGAACTCGTAATTAGATGGCTTATTGTTTAGTCAAGAAAGCCCTTAGAGGTTATAGTTTTTGTTATAACAATCTAGCACAATTGGTGTGGCTAAACTCGAGAATTGTGTAATTTATCTCTTACATTGTCACGCAACACTTATATTGATTACAAATTCAAAATTATGGTTAAAAATCCAATTTATTTTTTTCTATTATAATAAAATGTGTTCGTAATTATGATATTATAACAAAAGGTAAAATGGATTATAATATCCAAAATTATAGTAAAATTGATAGATATGTCTTTAATAAAAAAAATTAATATGAACTTAATTTATTGTTTCTTACAATAATTTAGTTTAAAATTAAAGAATAACATATAAATTTTAAGAAACTATCTATTTAATTTAATCAAAAAATTGTGGTGTTGTCAATTTGTTAGCAATTTTTACATTATTTATCAAAAAGTGAATATTTTCGCCAATTAAATATGGACTAACTCGTCACAGAACTTAACTTATGATATTTTATCATATCTTATTTTTTTTTCATTTGCTATTTTTGTATAATACTAAAATTAATTCAAGATGTTTAACCGATGGACCAAACTGACATAACATTTTATTTAAGATATATTTATCAATTTCGTTTTGTGGATATTTAAATTCATTTTGTCTATAACAAATGTAAAAGAAATCTTTTCATTTAGAGTAAATGTTCATGGATTGATTTTCTCGTATACTTGATCTACAATTCCAGATTAGTGAATTTTATATGGATATAATTCATGAATATCCAAATTTAGGTAAAAAATTTATATTATTCAAAAGTCAAAGAAGTATCAACATCAAATCATTTGAAAAAAACCGCAAAACTATTCAAATTTTTTAATATACATTTTAATTTCAAAAAAAATATCTTGAACTAAAAAATAAAAAAAATCATTTTCTTATATTTTTTAACTTTAATTATAAAAAAATACATCGTCTATACATATGAAATTTTTTAAAGACATGGCTTTGATATATGTTTAAGACATTTATAAAATAGAAAAATATAAATATAAATAAAATATAGTGTATAAAATAAAAAATTATATTATTAAAAAGTAATCTATTTAAAACTAATTTTGTACTAATTTTTTCAGAAAAATAGAATTCATATTTTAGTGCTTTATCGGAAAAAATAAAATGGCGAAGGAGCCTCTTCAAGCTTTTTATGCATTAGCCCACCACCTTATCATATAAAAACATTTTTGCTTTCCTTTTAGGCTTAATACATCTTTTGACATCTTAATTTATACTCCTTAATTCATTTGACTTTTTATCTTCCATTTTAACTTATGTGAAGTCTCAACATGTAAAATTTGCTTGTTTAACTTCTAAAAAAATAAGGCATAAATACACTAATGTGGTAAAAAAAAACTGATTCGGTCGCGATCTAACTCGACACATCACAAAAAATGAGAAGTCAAATGAGTTAAATTAAAAATTAAAGGGATCAGATGGGTGAAATATTACAAGTTTAAAGGTTTTATGGGTGAAAAAATGCAAATTCAAAAGTTAAAAATATGTCGTAACCATATGACACGTCAGTTAAAAATATATGTTCACACACCTCTTTTGGTTTTAATCATACACTCGGTCCACTTGGACATTGAGGGATCATATAATTATAAAAATGGCAGCTTTAAAGATTAAATAGGCAAAATCTATAAGTTGAGATGTTAGATAATTTAATTTGAAAGATAAGAGATGATATGGGGTAATGAGTACAAATACAAGGATCAAAAGATGCTTTAATTCCTTTCTTTATCTAAGATGTCCCAAGTTTTTGCTTTGTTCAAAGGGTAAATGGTGTCATAAAGAATCATTTTTTTTAAAAAGAAGTTGTAATTTGTTCTGAAATTTATTAATCTATATCAATTTTGACTATCCAGTTATAATTCTATTTAATTTTTTAATCAATTTAATTGTATGTTCCACGTCAGTACAATATTAAATTGCATTTTTCATTCAATTTAGCTTTAAACTTGTTTTTTTTCTTTAACTATCAAAAATTAGGAAATTTAAAATGAAATTTCGATGTTGTTTCTGATTTTTTTTTTGGATTAGAAGCTGATTTTTACAATTTTATTTATCTATTTTTCTTTTCAAATAATTCGATTGGAAATTGAAATAATTAAATTAATTAAAAAAATTAAAATTGCAACAAAATTATTAAATTAGTATTGATTTATAAACTCTGAAAATTTTGGACAAATTTATAAAAAAAAATTGGCTTTTGACACCATTAAATTTTTGAAAAATAAAAAATCTTTTGAAGATGCAAATTGAAATTAAAAAATTATATATTATTATGTTGATCAATGCGATTTTCTCAAATAATGTTCAACTATGTGATATTTTTAAATTAATCCATAAAAATGTTCTTTTATTTTCAATTTATTTATCTATTTTTCTTTTCAAATATCTATCATGTATAAAGTTTTAAATTTTTTGGACGTAGAAAAGGTGTATATATTATACTCATTGTGAAACGTGAATGAGTTCACATGAAAATCAAATTACATTTTAGATACCATGTCATAGCTGGAACTTCCTAGCATTGCATGAAATCGCATTATAATTATGTACGTCTTGGAGATAATTTTTTTAAAATATATCTGAATTAACCTATTTTGTAGAAATTCATTTCATGACTATTAATTTCAATACCTCGCCAATGTGGCCTAACTTGGATAATTAAGGCATCTCTAAGTGCATTAAGAGGTTGTGGGTTCGAATCACGCCTCGGTAACTAACAAACTAACAATTGAGACTCTAAAAAATCGATTACCATCTTAGATAAAAAAAAAATCCAATACCTCGTACTTCCTTGCTCTCCTAAAAAATGAAATTAGTATCTATTTTTTTTTTCAAATCTTGACATAGCAATTAGAGAGTTTAAGAGATACTCCTGACCAGAAAAAATAAACAGAGAAAGTAGATTAGTCAATGAAATTTAGATCCAGTTATTGAAAAATTATTCGTTCATATTTTAAACGAACCGAGCTCCAATTTGATTTTATGCTCGATAATTTAAACGAGCCGAGTATGAGTTAACATAGTAGTGTTCTACTCGTTTACGTTCACAAACAGTTGAATTAGTGGTTCGTGAACAAGCTCATTTAAAAATTCGATTAGGTGTTCATGAACTGACTCATATTTAAATCAATTTACACAAATATTTTATTTAATTCTAAAATTACATAGATTTAACAAAACTATGTAGTTTTGATATAAGAAACTAACGTATTTTTGTGCTCACAAATTTTATATGTTTTAACTGTTAAACGAACGGGCTCGTTTGGTACTTATCGAGCTTGTTCGCAAACTCGTTCGCGAGCCTGTTTGATTAACAGCTAAACGAACAACTCCGAGTTGTTCGCAAGCCTTTTCGATTAGCAGTTAAATGAATAAACACGAGGTGAATATGAACATTATAAAATCTAAATAAACTGAACATGAACACAAAACTCGAACGAATATGAACCTTATATGAGCACCTTATCCGTTAAATGAGCTGAATATAAACACTCAAAATCTCAGCTCGGCTTGATTTACGCTCCTAATTGTGTGTTTGTTTGTGCAAACATTTTTTTACAACTCGCGTATATTTATAAAATCATTTCCAGTCAAATAAATATTGATTTCAAAAAAAAAAATTAATCCATATTTTTGCAATTAGTTTATAAGATTAGGGAGTTTTTCAGAAAAACTAAAGAAAAAAAATTGGGCTTGTCTTGTGACTGTGAATGGTTTGAGCTCAAACTGGCATCTAAGGAGGGCAAAAATGAGTGGATTCCAGTCCAACTAAATCCAACCTGACATATTATCTAAATAATATTTCTGCCTGATATTAAACCAAACTTCCACTTGACCAAATATTAATGAAATCCAATGAATGCCAAGTGAAACATTTAAAGCCCACACAACTACAAGACTTTCTAGTTTCTACATAAGATGCTGTTACATTGATAGATGAAACTGAAATGATCATCACCACGGAAAAATATTTAGAGTATAAATAATTATTAAATTCTATGTCCTAAACAAATAAACGGATAATTATTTCAAAGAATATAAACTAAAATAAATGTTATATTCTAAATTTTTAAAAAATATTTTATTCTTTCAAAAAAAAAATTCTTTGTTGTTATTTGTTAAATGTCACAAATATTTCTTACTATCACTAAAAAAAACCTTACACTCTAAAAATACATTTTAAAAATTTATCAAGTTTACTAGAATTGAAACCAAACATATAATTAATTCACAGAATGAAAAAATTAATAAGTTTCAAATTAATCAATATAAGTATTTTCTACATAATCTTCTTAGTATTTATTTTCATCAAACATAGTGTAAGACACATTAGCACTAAGCAAATGCTAATTTTAATTTTTAATTCCACTCTTATGGTTGACCATAGAGCAAACGTTTTTGGTAGTGCAGGCAATACTCTTCAGCATATTCTATGAGATTCTGTCAGATACATAAAACTCAACTCAAGAATTCAACTCCAAGAAAACCAATAAAAACTTTGAAAACAAAAGATTGTATGACACTCCGCATTTTTTTTTTGTTATTACAGCAATTATAAAAGCTTTTGACTTACTATTTTAATAGTCATAATTTCTGTTTTGTCAAAAGAAAGATTTAAAGTTAGTTTTTATAACGGATATATTTATGGTGTTGAATAGAAGTTTTGAAATAAAATTAAGAATGGCGAGAGTGGGAGACAATTATGATAACCCCAACCGATTCCTTTTGACTTTGCATTATATAGAAGTCGTATACAAAATTTACTTTTCAGATTTTCCAAATCCAACAAATAACAGCTACACCCCTTCATTTCATTTCATTTCATTTCTTTCTATTAAAAATGATGCTACCTGGAGGTAATGCTAAGATCCTGGATATCTCTAAAATCGAACTAAAAACCGGATTGAAAATATCTAGAATCGAAAAATATTCGTTGACTATTGACTTTTCTCGAATCGAACAGTACCGAAAATTTTATTGGTATGATTTTGGATCTTTTAAAAATAACAGTACCGAGAACCGAACCGAAATACCGAACTTATACCCGAAGAACCGAAATTATATTGTATATATATTATTCTACTTTTAATTTGATTGTTGTATTCATATTAACTTTAAATTACAAAACATTAAAATTATTTATAAAATTATATGAATTTGTCAAATATTTAATAATTATTAAAAATATTTTTAAAAAATTGATATGAACAATTTATATATTTATTATTTTTTATTATTGACCAAATTACATAGTTTTAACAAAAATGATATAATTTATACTTGAGAATAGATAAAAGTACCCTTAATCAAAAAATTAATATTAAATCAAACGATAATATACATATTGTGCCTTTTTATTTTATTGATGATTATTTATTTGTGATAGTTGAAAATATAAAAAAAATGAATAAGCAGCTAATTAATTTTAAAAATCAAAATAATATATTATAATATAGTAGAGATCATATTTTAAAATAAAACAATATCCGTGGTTCTGGTGATATCCGTATCGAACTGTACCAAACGATTAGAACCGAATCCCCGTACCAAAAAATAAAATCTCCGAACTAAACCGAATCAATTATTGGTACGGATCCAGAGATCCAATTTTCGATATCTCCGACTTTTAATTTGGTTCCGGAGATTTATCAGTCCCCGAATTTCTCCGAACCGTACTCACCCCTAGTGCTACCACCGGAGAACATACAAAAGTGTTTATCCTATACATATAATTAGTACTGTTACCTATCACCATCATACACACTTAGAAGGTTTGGTCTAGTGGCTAAACTCTTTCTGCTCTGTATAAGTTTGGCGATTCGACTCTGAACTCTTTCAGGTTGTGGTTAAAAAATATTCCCTCCATTTTTTTTGGTTGTCAGCTAAGAAGCACGGAAATTTCGATAAAGTTGCGTTTCTCTTTTCGAAAACGTTTCGGAAACCGGAAATTCTTGGACACCCGTACTAAATGTTTCGGGCCGTTTCTGTAAATAATAAAAATTAAAATTTGTAAAAAAATTTAAAATTATTACCCACAAATAAAAAAATCTACCTAGTTATCATAAATTTTACATTCGCATTACCCACGATACAACAAATATACTTATTTGTGTGGAATTGTATTATATTTTTTTATATATTGATAAAATTTTAAATATTTAGTATATTAAATTGAATTATTTTGTTAATTATTATAAATATTTAAATAATATTTTTATAAACATATCCCAATTTTTTTGTTATTTACACGTTTCCCCCATGTTTTGTATCCTTCATTTTGAAAAACTTTCGTTTCCCCGTGTCCGTTTCGTATCGTTTCCGTTTTCCGTTTCCGTTTCCGTTTCCGTGCTACTTAGGTTGTCACTTTAGGCAAATGCATTTTTCCATTAATAGTTGTCTTTTTAGGAATTCAAGATAATATTAGCTAGAGAGATTCTTATGTAGACTGAGTCTACCACGTCATCCGTGGACTAAACCTATCATATAATGACACGTCATTAAAATGATGGCAATCTTGTAAATTCGTTTATTACTTATTTACACTTTGAATAGTA